>NW_009627194.1:6387-28061 GCF_000690535.1 Cariama cristata | reverse complement strand
AATAAAATATATATAATATATATAAATAAAAAGCAAAATTGAAGAAACGAATAACTATTGGCTAATCTGAACTTGATTTGTCTGTGGTTATTCATGTTACTATGAATATTTCTTATTTGCAGGAGCCAAATTAATTCTTGAGGTAATGAGATGGCACTTTGCAGCTTTGGCATAGCTAATATTTTGCTATATTTCTTTTCTGTCTCAGTATTTTCAGACGACCGTATTATACTTCCTGGTTTCTTCCTGCTTTGCTCAGGCCACGTGTGGTTAGTATTTGTTTATAGCTTTTTTTTTTTTTTGATCCTCCCATTTAGATGTGTGTTCGTAGACAGGTAATTTGTGCCTAACCTGCCTGTTTTTCTGTTGCAGCTCCCTAAAACCCCAGATGCGCACATGGCTTTTATAGATGCTTTAAAGAGGTATTGAGACTTCCCAGTGTTATTTTCTGTGCTTCTGGACTTTCTCTTCAGAACATTTGCCTTTACATCAGGCTATTGGAGGCTTTGACACCTTGTTTACAAACCTCCAAGTGTTGGCTAACCCTCTTGGCAGGACTTCGTGGCCAGGCTTGTGGCTTGCAGGCTGTGGCAGCTTATCTGTATAGGTGAATGTCTTCGCTTCTGTAATTACTCCTCTAGCCCCCATGAAACAATTCTCTAGAAGTCCCATGCAGCCCTCTGACTGCAGGTCAGGTTTATTTTTATGCAAACTTTGGAGGATACTACCGGATATAAAATTTCACGGGGAAGATGAGCCCTCCTGTGAAAGGATCCCCTCCTCCTCCCTTTGGGAGAGGGTATGGGAGAAGTGGAAAATGAAACTTAAATGTCTGTTAATGCTTTATGAGCTGCTCTTAAGGGACACCAGGATAATGGCCCAGGAGAACGCAACCCCTCTTGGAACTCAAGCTTGTCCTGTAAGCATGTTTAAAAGTGCTGCATTGCAGAAACGGCTTTATTTTAAATCCGTAACCTATTCTGAAGAAAAAACATTCACAACGCTGCCTGCAGATGAGGCATTTGGTCCTGCCTTGTCATTCCAGTCTGACTCTAGAAAAGATTGGATTGCTTTTGAAAATTAAAGTTGTAAGAGAAGCAGCTGAGTTCACTGGAGCCTCACGTAATATATTTTTAGTATTGAGTGCCTGCCCAGCAAGTGTTGGAGGTCAAACTTTGGTCTCCATCACATTAGCGTTTTCAATGTGTGAATGCTGCATGTCACATAACTTACACTCTTATGTGATCTTAGACATGTACTATATATGAAATGGGTATTAATGGATGTGTTAATAATATATATAGTATTGTTTGTGTGTAGTGTGTTACACAGGTTTAATACTTGCTATGAAAGCCTTGGATATAAATTTCTGGCCCGCCTGTCAGATGATGATTAAAAAATGCTTCAGATGCTCTGTATGCTTTGGAGCCTCTGTAATTACTTTTCATAGCGTAGCTGTTGTTTATGCTTATATTTAATAAAGCTGAAGTTTGAATGTGGTTATGTGGTATAATAAATGTCTTTTTTTATTATTATAGAGCTGATAAAATACCTTCAAACTTGTACTCCACATACATGCAAGCCTGTCGTGCTATGAAAGAGAAAATGTTACAAGGTAAAAAATACAACATTTACTTATGGATCAGTTTGAAAAGTTATTTCTTTTTTCCATTGATGCCCTCCTGAATTGAAAATTTTTGAAAAGTTACAGCTGATTAGGTCTTTAATCTATCCGTAATTATGTGTATGTTCTTTATGTCTTATTGAGGTTTTAAATGGTTACTCTCATAATGACTTTCTCTGCCTGTCCTACCTGGGTGGGATTTTTGCAGTCAGTGCGGAGCTCTGTGCTGTGCTGAGGCTGCAAGTGATGCCTGAGCTAGCTGATTTAAATCTGGCTCAAATACATCTCCATGAATCAGCGTTTGCAGCTTGAATGTGTCTCAGCTCCGGCTAGCCTGGGGTGTGAACCTGCTGGGTCGATCCCTTGCGTAATGGCACTTGTGCTGTCTGAACTCACCATCGTCCTCTTTTAAGGATGGATTACTGTGCGTGCCTGTGATCTGGGGAAACAGGAGGGGCCAGGAACGAGCCGGCAGTAAAGGGATTGCAGCGCATAGTTTACCTGCGAGTGGGTGGGAGGGCCCTGCTAATTTCAGGTCCTATCACTGTAGCCACCTTACTGGTGCAGTGTGTGTCAGTGTAATAGATATTCAATGAACTGTCCTATCTCTTTCAGCAAGTGGGCGTTTCAAATGCCTCTTAAAATGGGCAGCATCCTCACCACAGGTTTATACAAAATGAAAAGGTCAGGCTGGTGAGCAGAGATCGTTCCCAGAGTGCGGTGGAGATAAGTGGACTCTGTGTACAGAGACAAATCTGTAATTGACTCCTACTCGGGCATTTTGGGCGTTTGAAGCTTTCTGGAGATGCTGTAGCTGGAGAGGCATGACAGAGCAGTCCTGGGGAGCCGCAGATGCGCAGCAGTCTGGCTGCAGAGGTTGTCCTGGCAACCGGCAGGGATGAAGGATCCCTGCCTGCCGGGATCAGCGGGATCCCGAGGGGCAGTCAGGGCTCTGCAGGAGTCCTTGAATTGCCAGTGACCTGTAGTGGCACAGCCTGAGCCATGTCCCCTCCATCCCGACAGCCTCATCTGCATCCTAATCCTGTCCCCTGCATCCTAATCCATCCCTGGGGCTCTTGCACAGAGACCGGATTTAGGGCAGGCTTAGAGCTGACCGATACTCAATCCTGCCCGGTTTGTTAGTGCTTGCTCTTGCACATAAAGGTGACTCAGCAGTCTCCTAACACCTTGTTGCTTTACAGTGTGTCTATAACAAGTATTAATTTTAACCTTTGTTATTTACTTCTCTTGTTCATGGTTGAGTTATTTCTGGCCTGTGTACAAGACACTGTTCCTGTCTAACGAACTGCATGGGTGGTTTCTGGGGCTGCGCTGTGGCAGCTTGTTGCTGGTATGCTCTCTTTCTAGTGGTAAAAGGAATTTCCTTTTATTTCTTCTTTTAAACAAAAAGCAGAATAGAGTAACACGTGACATATGGAGATGTTGCATGGTCTTGCGCTTGAGGAGAGGCTGATGATGTAGTATGGATGCTGTAATGTCTGTCTCTGTATTTTGAGACTGATTCCAGCCTTTTGAGGACAGCAAATGCTTCTGTGAGGGGAGGGGCAGAGAGCTAAAGCAAATAGAAAGGCAACTCTGAAAGAAGAACTCTTTTGTTTCTTGTCTTAAAAAACTGAATTCCTTTCTGCAACTGGGGATAAACTCATAAATAATTAATCAAATAGCACATTTTGAATGTAAAAACAAAGCTGTATATGTGGCAGATTGACAGTTTGGGGATCTGTTATAGCTTATAGAAAAGTAAATACTACTTTTACATAAAATGTATGCAGAGATTGCTGAATGCATTTTATGTACCGATGTAATGCACAAAGGTGAGGATAGTGCGTTGCATTTCTCTCTTACTTGTCTAGATGAATCAAAAGTAGAGACCAGCCATTCCAAAGAGCCTGCTGAGCAGCTGAAAGCTGAACTGGCTGAACTAAGGACGCTGATTGTGGACCAGGCTAAACATGAAGGTATGCAGAAAGTCAAGTTATAACTACCCATAATTGACTGTTACAAAAGCTGCATTAATAAAATATGGCTAGTGCTAGCCAAAGTAGCAGCAGTAGTTACTTGCCACTGGTACCTGAAGATGGTAATCTTTCAGACCTGTATAGCTCTTCCAGCTATGAATATATATATTTTAATATCTGACATATTTCCCATGCTCAAGTTTGGAACTTAAGGTCTGCCCTTTGGTGTAGTACCAAGTGATCGTCACAATCTTTGCCAAGATGGGCAGCCCCATTCCTGGGGCTCGCCTGGTGACTTCTGAAGGCTGTTTCCCTTCTGGTGAGAAAAACTGTTCTGGACGTGTGTTGGTGATAGTACTGGGGAAAAACTAATGTTGTCTTCTAAAATGAAGATGATGATCGCTGTGTTCCAGGTTATGTTTTTTTGCTCATTAAAGCTTTTCATAATGTACTGTGGGCTCTGATCAATTAGAGTATATATTTCACTTATTCTTCTTCCTGATATGTGGAGCTGTAAATCTGTCATGCCTCCTGTCCTGGTTCTCCTCTTCTCCTGTTACCTTCCTGCAGATGTGCCAGCACAGATTGCGGTGATTTCTGACAGACTGGCAAGCGTCTTGGGTCACAGCAGTGATAAGAATGAAGCTGCTACTTTGAATTCCCCAATCCAAGTTGACGTTTCTGCCCCCAGGCTGGAACCCAGCCATCAGAGTGTAAGTGCTATCTGACTTGGGGTGAGAACCCAGTGGGCTGGGTATATAAAAATGCATCTGGATGGTACTTGTGAAAGGTTGCTTTGTCTGTGGAGAGCAGGAAGTACGCTTCTCCTTTTGTCTACCTTCTGCACAGACTATTCATATGTTTTAACCTCCTGGAAGTTGTTGGGTGTCTGGTGGTGAGATCTAGAGATAGAGTCTATCAGAGCAGCCCTGTGATGAGCTAGGCTTTCTTCATCAGACTTGTCTAGATACTTGTGTGCTGGGATCATTCCTGGGCTGTTATGGGCTTGACTTTCCATCTCTTCTTAGTGCCAGTGGATCTGTACAACTTGCAGTGAATGTCATTAACCAACTTGTCTCCTTGTTTTAATGTTGGGAAACAATATATACGCAGCACAAAACTAGATCTCGATATCCAGCCCAACAAGTAGGATTTAGCAGCGTGTCTTTTGTTCCAGGTTGTTGATCTTCTGCTGACATCATTCTGCCAAAACCTAATAGCTGCTTCCTATTTTAACCCTCCTGACAGGTAAGATGCAAGTAAAAGAGTAAGGAAATCAAAACTGGTTAATACGCTAGAATTCCAGCACTTGTCTAGGGGTGAGGAGGGACTTCTGGTTGTTCGTACCCACTGTGCCAGGCTGGCAATTGCAGGCTGCTTTATTCTGAGTTTCTGTAATCTAAGAACCAATGCACTTTGTGTGTGTGTAAATAAAACATGTTTCTCCTCTGTTACTGCTCTCTTCAGAAAAAGGTGGCATTTGGCTCTGCTTTGTACTCTGTGATAACGTATAAAAATTTTCGACAAATACGACGTGCTCAGGCTGGCGTTTTCAGCTCAATGGTGGGGGATGGGGAATGAAGCAAATTCTTTTTCTCCAGGAATTACTTGCTGGCTGACACTGGAGATCAGGGGAGGAGAATGCTTATCTTTTGACAGTGAACACTGCTGTGTCTTTGGGGTGTCTTTTTGGCATGTTCTCAGTGCTTTTGGCACATTCGGCCTTCATCCCTAATGCCATATCTAATATGAAACAAGTGAGGCATAATGTCTAGCGGTGCCGGTGCAGGAGGAGCAGCACAATACGCCTTCCCTCTACCTCCCCTCTTCCCTCTGGAAGTGACTCAGTTTGATTCTGGCCTGTATGAGGAGGGAGAGGTAGCGCTCCTCTGCCACTGGAAGGACTCTCTTAATAGCCATCGCCTTCGTGATGTAACAGAAGTCTGTAAACATTATAGTCAACATTTCAGTGGAAAATCGCTTTGTTGGAAAATAACAATGTACTGACAAGCTGCCTGTGATCCCAGCTGCTGACGGTGCTGAACTAGGTGGCTGCCCCTCCGGAGTGCAGCATGCTTTGGCAACCAGTGCGTCTTTCACTTTCTTTACACTGTTTTGCCCTGGAGCAGATTAATCTACATTGAAAACCTGTGCTGAAAAGTAGCTGTGATAAACAAGAGCGACCCAAGAAATTGTTTCTAAACCCAACTCCGCATCTGATCTCCTCTGAGGGTGTTTTTTTCTGTCGGCTGGGTGGGAAAGTCCCTCCATCCCTCTCTTCCTCTCTTTTGAACAGGATCTTGGCATATTAGTTCCTTTTTTGCCCTTGCTTTGTTTTTTTGACCCCATTTATTGCTCTGCCTCTGTTTACCTTGTACTCTCTGTCTGAAAAAAGCTGTCTGTGCCCCAGGCAGCTTCCTCTTCTCCTTGCTGTCATCTCAGAACACCTCATAGACTATGTATTAGCAAGTATTTGAGGCACAGCACTGGCAGAGTTCATGCCTTTGTAGGGGTCCTCTGTTCAGATACTCCAAAAATGACACTTCCTTCGACCCTATAAGTGGAATGATAATTGTCCTGTATTTACAGACAAGTAGGGCTCAGGTTCAGTGCGTATAAGCATTTTTAAATACCTCTTCCTGTATTGGGGATAAAAGGAAGGAGCAAAATGAGCATGTGGTTTTTACCTTCTGCAGGCAGGGACCATGTCTTTCCTTGTTTGTGAAGATGATGTGTGGACACAGGAGCCTCTTACCTGCGCTTCTGGCCAGGCTCTGCCAGCTTATTTATCATCAGGTTAGTTTTCCAACCACAAATCATATGGTTACAGTGTGCTAAAGGCTATCCTACCTCCATTTCCTGAGCTGTGGGGCATGTACCTGTCTGGACTGCACTGTGGAAGGAACTTCATTAGCTCTCAGGGCTTCCAAAAAAAACCAACAAAAAACCCCCAACAAAAACAAAACCTCATTTTGGACAAATACTATGGGCTTGCTCTCAGGAATGTGAGTGGAATGTTTCCCAACAGAAATACTACTGTAGAAGGTCAGTGCATTCTGAGATAAATTTTAACAGAAGCTAAAATAAACAAGTTTATGAACAGAGCCAAAAGAAAATAGTAGAATGCTTAATTCCCAAGCTTCCACATTGAATATTTCAATTGTATGCCCCATTTAAAAATAAAAATAAGACCTCAAGTCTGGGGTGCAGCAGTGTGTGGTTTTCTTTTAGAGAAGTGTTGGTTTTATTTTCTTTACCTCATGATATTGAAAAGGTGAAATTAAAAGGTTGATGGACTATATCAGCTTGTGTAGAAGCTAAAAAGCCTTGACAGTATCAAATTCTGCTGGGCTGAATTTACAGCTAGTTGCTCAAAGTTAGTGTTTTACAGAAATGTACAAATGTTGCTGCAGGTTGACCAAAGATAGCTGCACAATTTCGAGGAAGGAAGAACACGTTTAATGTAACTGGTGCCTCTCATCTGCTAAATTGATGTTGCTGCTCATTGCCTAATTCAGTGCAGAAGTAGTGTTCTGCTACTCGATTAATTCTGATTTTTTTTTTTTCTGAGAAAGGTTGTTTTGTTATAAATTAAATGTGACTCTCTCTCTTTCTTCAGTTCTTTACTTATGTTTTGGCTTGCAGGGTCCTTCCCTGAATGATGCTCACGTTTTAGGACTAGCAGCTTTTGTGATCCACTTAAGTGAATCCAGAGCTTTAATTCCTGAAGTGGAAGCCAATTTTGGGACTTCTCAACCTGTTCCTGAAAAGATCCTTTCCGTTTCTGAGTACTGGAACTTCTTGCTAGTGTGCAGGACAGAAGAGTCGTTTGCCTTCTGCATGAGGTGAGATCATGCATCCACCATGACCTTGCTTCCCCAGGCAATGGGTTTAGGTTTGCTGACGGAGGGGTGTTGGTAAACCTCCCATGTTCCTGGGGAGGATTCCCAGAGCATACGTAGGTGTTTCTGCTGCACAGAGGGGCTACACAGAGAAACAGGCTGATGGTGGTCCCACATGAAATCGCATCCTGATGATTGTACTGCCTGCTGGAGGAAGGACCGACTGGATGCTGTTGAAGGCCTTAGTTTAGTCTGTAGTTCTGAAATTTGTGCCATTAATGAACTTGAGGTTGGGAGCACATAAATAGAAGTGGTCTCAAAAACAAACACGTTTGGGACATGTTTGTTAAAAGCATTTTTAACACTCCATCTTTGTTTTGACTTTGGACTTTCATGAGTGGGAAAAGATATGATTGAACTAACCAGATAACGGAGTTCTTTCTTTTTCTCTATCAGGTTTTGCACTGCAGCAGCATCTTATCTTATGTGCAAGTTTTCATCCTACTCTCGTGAAGATTTGTGTGCCTTGCTTCCTCCTAGCCTTGTTAAAAAGGTAAGAGGAAAAAAGTTTTGCTATTACTTATGAGAAAGATCACACTCAGTTCAATTCAATTTCCCACTGCAGACCCCTGTGCAACTATAACTTGTACAAAAAAACCTATATAAAAATGCATCTTTGTACCCTCGCATCTTACTGTCTTGTGTATTTGCTTGCTTGGCAGTTTCACACAACTGGAGGTTGCACTGGGCCATTTTTGTGATGGAAATGTGCAGGGTTTTATGCCTTTGTTTTAGCTGCAGTACATCTTGCCACGGCTGAGCTTGGAAGCTCGGGGAATCCTGTGCGAGGAGGCTAAAAGTGACCTAGTCTGGAGTTCCCTGTCATGCCCCTCTCTGAACTACAAAAGAGCCAGCCTCTGTTTATGGAAGCAAGCACGCTTTCAAGAGCTCTTGAAAGAAAAAGCATTCCAGGTATAAATCTTTTTCATGACTTAAGTTCACACTGTAATTCACATTTTTCAGATCTGCCCTTTGCAATTTCCTTATTGGTGATGAAAAGCTTCTTGTAAAAACTTAATGCCTGAAAAGCTGGTCTGACAGCTGAAGATGCCATGTGTGCTAGGTTGTGTGCTCAATGTTATTTGCAGATTTTGATGATGGTGATAAAGTAGCAATAGAAAACTAGAGGTAAAGCTTTTGTGTCCTGCTTATTGCAAAAGCAGAAAGCTTGACAAGATATACCGTATCAGTAAGAAAATGATTAGGAAGTGCAGAGAAAAGAGCTGTCTGTAATCTTAGCTTCCTACTGTGTACTGTCTGTGAAGTGATCGTGAGTCAACTAACTGAAAATACTCGCTTGCTTTTTTGGCACTTTGTCTAAATGTCAGTGTTCTCCTGAACCACGTGTGTAGCTTGGATTGTTCGGCTCTGCCTTGCTACGAAGCAGGTTAACATCTCAGCTATTCTCTTTATACCATCCCTGCAATGTATCTGATTTGACAGGATTTCTTTTTTTAACCTAGTTCATATACAATGAGTTTGTCTTTGTGCAGAGGAGTTTGTCATGTTACTAGAATGACTCCTTGTGCTTGGCTAGCTTGATGTACAAGGCTAAAATACCTTTGCATTATAACCTTTCTTTGATGCTTATACCAGTCTGTCTGACTATGATGCTTTGTTCATTTTAGCATTTATTTCTAATAACATACGTTCATTCTGGTATCTAGACTTTAAGAAGATGAGCATGTTTGGAAATGTCAAAGGGGTGGGTGTGTGTGGGTGTGTGTGTGAGAGATGCTTTATAGGCTTGCTTTCAGTAAATTTTTGAATGCAGTGGGGTTTTAGTTTAGATTTATTGCAAGGGAAGCAGTACAGGGACTTCCTTGGGTTGATGTCTCCTGTTTCGTATCTCTTAATCTGCACGGGATTGTGTCTGGGTATGGGTGAAGGTGGGTTTAAGCTGGGAAGAAGCTGACTGTTCTGCACAAGTTACTTGCCTTGCGGGTCAGCCCTCTTACCCAAATTGTTGCTTTTCCCAGTTGTCTTTCAGAGAGTGGCTGCTGTTGGAGCTGGAAGTGTACCCTGAAAAGGATATTCTCTCTGCTTCAGAAAGGCAAGTGCAGAGGGGCCCTGTTGAAAAGGGAATAGTTCAGGAGTCTTTCCCACCCAAATTAGGAAGAAGCATTGAAGATTAGGAAGTAAATGAACAAGCTGCTGCGGGACACAAATGCCTGTTGACTACTATGGTTTGTCCAGAGTTCAAGCAATGCTAGAATGAGGCCTGTTTTTCAACTTGAGGAAGTTCACCAAGATAACCTTTGGCCTGCGTGTGCATTCCTTCCAAATAGCTTTTCAGAAAACCTCCCCATTTCCGGAAGCAAGAGATGGCTGACATCAGGACATGTGGTGTCTGGTGGAAGACTCTCTTTATGTTTGTACTTACATGGGTGCTTTTATCTGTCATTCCAATTGGTGTGTGAGCTTCCTTTTACATCAAGGGAAGGGCACCATTAAAATGCCGTGATAGATTTCCTATCTTCTCCTCTTCAATATTGCAGACATGATTTCCATTATTGGGCCATCTATCAGTGGTATCTTCCTGCACCTTCTGCTGCTGGTGGCTGTGATGGAGAGCTGGAGAAGGCATGTGGCGTTATTATCAATACCATTCTGGATTTCTCACAAAGGTATTCTGTGTCATGACTTGCATTTCTGCAGAAGCAATGGTTCTGCTGATGACCTTGCAAGCTAGGAGCTGTGAGCTTGTGCCTCGCATGGGGCTGTGGAAGTGATTCCCTTCTCACAGGTCTGGCTGGAAGCGGAAGCTGGGAGGTGGCTCTGCATGACTCGCCAGTCTTTGCATAAGAATCTTGCTTTAGGTGACAGAGGTCTGGGGTTGAAGTCACAAATAGTCCCCAGTCTGTCTTTTTTAAGTTGAATTTATATTCGGATTTGTTTGTCCAGACAAGCATCAATGCCCCTGAGAAAGTGGCTGAAGCTGGAAAATAAGGAGGGAGGGTCAGAGGAGAGTTGTTGTCTCACCTACAGCTTATTTAAGGAACATTAATGTTAGAGCTTTATTTTCATCTGAAGCCATTGGCCTTTATTTGAATTGTGTTATCCTCCTGGGCCAACAGAGTTAGTTACCTGGTGCGTGTCTCTTAATTTCAGGTTGGACCTGGCTAGCTGTGGCAAAAGGAAAACATCAGTCAATCCTGATATTCTGTGCAAGCTGCAGGTGATTTCAGACTTTGATGCGCATCTCTATGTTCAGTCCTCGAATTTGACAAGTCAAAGCATTTCCTAATACCTCGGTGTATGTAAGGCTGGTACTCAGCTCTCATATGAGAGCAGTGATATGGAAATTGAGAGAGAAATTTTTCTTATTGGTCTCTTTGTATTACTTCAGAGAAACATAGAGGGTTTGAACGCAGACTAGTGTGTAGCCCTGACAAACACTGTTTTTTTTTCCCCACCTCCCCATTTAGGAGATGGTACTGGAGCTGGGGTGTAGGCGAAAGTTGTTTTCTGGCTACTTGGATGCCCAGAAACACTTCCTATTTGAGATTCTCCAGGAAAGACTGAAAGACAGAAAACATGGGTCTGCGCTGGGTGAGCAGTTATGGAGGCAGCAGGAGCTGCTGCTGCACAGAAGGTAAATGCAGATCTGAATGGCTGGGAATACCTCGAACAAAACTGCTGCTCAAAGCAATTATGGTGTGTACCTGCACAGTTGGGTAGCCTCCCCTCTGATTCCACAGCAAGGGAAAATGACACTGTATGTCATGATAACAATTGTGCAAGAGAGACTTATTCCCTGGTACCCACAGGAGTTAGCTGTGTTTCAGCGTGCCATCTTGGGCTATGAGTTGCCCCTACCAGTAGACTGGATTTCAAAGACCACACATCTTCATAGACTGTTTTACAGCCAGCAACACTCTTAATGCTGCCACTTGGTGTTAGCCATCGTTAAATTACTCTATTTGCTGCTATAATCGAGGTGTGCATTTCCATTTTTGAGCCATTGATAGTTTCTTTGGAAATGGTGCATATATCTCATTGAAATGCAGGTTCTTTTCTGCACAACTGGAAAAATTCCTTGTGCGGTTTCTGTCAACAGCTTTGAGATGTCTTAGATTTGACATACTCTCAAACGCCCCTCAATATCAAAGCCTTGTCCCCTGAGAGTGCGGAGTCTGATTCTCTTTTTGACGGTAATGTCAATTTTATTTTTGTTCTTCCCGACCTAAGGATTCTGGTAGGGCTCCCTGCATCCACTCTGATCATGACACGTCGAAAAGGAAAGAAAACAGTACTGGACTGTGAAGACTTCTTTTGTTTTGTAAACTCGGAGCTGGTACGTGTCGTTAGCCAAACAATAATTTCTTGTTGGTAAATGCTCTAGATAAAGACCTTAAACTTGGATTTAGGACAGGAGTTAAAATGCAGCCGAACTTGAAACAAACTTAGCTTGTGTCAGAGCGTAGGGGAGGCTCAACTCATTCTGCTCAAGACTTTCCAGCCCCTAGCCCTGCAGAGGTCCCCTCGGCACTGCTGTGGGATGACTTTTGGGTTCATTCATTTGGAGTTGTGGTGGCATTTTACGCTATTGAGAGAGAACCATTGGGAAATGGTGTAGGCAAATCTGGAGTGGAGCCAGCCAGCATATTGGTGTTTGGAGCTGGGGATGCACAGGCCGGGGGTAAAATCACCAGCAGGTGATCACAGAGTAGCCTGGTAGTAGCTTGGTCAGTTCTCGAGCAGCAGGAGTGTTCTTTCCAGTCACGTTGTTTGTGACAACATGTGTCTCTGGTGCGCACGCACGTGCAGCAGCCTTGGGAATGCTCTCTCTTGTGTGGATATGTTGTCCTTCTGTGTCACCTGCTCCTCCTTTGTTGATGGTGAGTTAGAGAGAAACCTGAAGTGTTCCCATGGAGGCCTAGAAGTGAGGGACTGAGCATGAGCTCTTTAATTTCTCTGTCACGCCAGGGCAGAGACTAATCTGCTGTGTGTAGAGTGAGATCCTGCTCATCCTCCTGTGGTATGTACACTAGAGAAACATTCAGAAACATCCCAGTGGCTTCCTGGGAGAAGATCAGTTAGCTTGCAGGTCCCTCAGGGCACTGTTTTGTGCTCTGAGGATAGCTATTGTTTCTATTTATTCATCCTGACTGGCCTTTTCCAGCCCTCCTGCACTGTCACATTAGGCAGAGCCAGAAACCTCCATTCCTTCCAAGACTGTTAATCAAACTGCTTCTGCCATCCACAACCTGTGGTGAGCAGGGCTGTCTGATTTGCTTTCTAGTGCTGGGATTGTAAAGCACTACCGAGTCAGTGGTGTTGCTTTATATAGAAACAAATTTTCTGCAATCTGAAGTGATACTCGGGATCTCACAGGGTGGTTCTGTGCTCTCCGAGTCCTGTTGTGCCAGTCACCTAAAATGTTCAAAGAAAATCGTAATTCAGAAAGGAAGGAATGATTTTTTTTTTTTTTCCTCTCCTTGTCTTCCCACAGAAGAACGTCTGTTCCAGAGGATATGCGCTCTCCTACGACATCACCGCTCACTTCTTCAGGGTAACTGCTGCTCTTGTCATTCTGCGCCATTGTCCGTGCTAGCCAGCCAGAGTAGGTGTTTCTGTACTGGGATACCTGACTATATGCTATTCTTAGCAATGAGATGTGCTATTTGTACCCTTGTTTTGAGAACTGCTGGTGTAAATTCCAAGAAGAGGAGCAGTAATCCGGGAAAATGAAGAGAAGTAGCAGGAGGAAGTAGTGGTAGAGGTTAATTTTAATACAATACAGCAAAGCTGGTGGGGGAAGGAGAAGCTGTTGGGGACACGTTTCTTTTGCTGAGCCATGCTGACCCCTGCAGTTACCTTTGATTAGTTTACGCATGGCTTGGTGAGGTACTTCGAAGCAGCAGAGCCGTTTGTGTGTAGTCATCTTGTAATTTATCCACTTCCAGGGCCTGCTTAGTGCCAGCTTGGACTGTGAAGAACCGGCGGAAGAGGTCAATGCTGTTCTAACAGCATGTCAAACCAAATGTCCCATCGTGCTTTTCTCCGCAGTGGTAACTGTTCATATTTGGTCTTCAGAGTGCTAGATGAAAATTGGTTCAGAGCGTTTGTTTGAAACTTCATTTAATGTAAACTGTGAAGTGTGGGGGCAGTAATTCTTAATGCCTTTGGAAAACTGCAGAGTGTTTCAGTACCCCTGGTATCGCTGATCCCAGCTCTGGGCATGCAGCCTTGTTTTTGGCATGTCACTGTAGAAGTGGAACAGAGGCGGTGTCAGAGTGAGAAGCTGGGAGACTTGGCTTGGTTTCAGATGTGCCATACAGGGGCTGGTTGTTACATGCCAAACAACCAAAAAGTCCATAAAGCACAGACTTTTCTCTCCTGTGCGTAACTCTTCATGCAGTGTTTTACATGGTGATGCATGTTTTTGTTGCATGTGGTAAGCATGTACGTTGGCTTTGCGGAACGGTTCTTTTATTATGACTGGTCCTGCTAGAGGAGTTTCAGGGCACCATGGTATGAACACGGTCATAAATAACCCTCCTTGCATTTTCAGGATGTGGAACTTCTGACGTTCCTTCTGTGTGTATCTACAACTTGGATTTTTTCATTAAGAAGGGGGGAAAAAAAAAAACCTTTCTCCAAGTACCTGGCTGAGATAGCGTGCATATCTGACTGCAAACAACTAATGAGTATGCCACCGCTAATGCTGCTGGTTTCCGTCTTTCTTCCTAGCTTTGGTGGCTGAGGCTGGAGCCAGTCCTTTGCTCTCAGTGGAAGAGACTCTTTGGGGCTCCACTTGCAGAAGAACTGGAAAGACTGAGGGAATGGCAGTCCTCTGCTACCAGGTGTGTACGAGGAACCCAAGAGTGGATCTGCAGGCAGGAGAACCTGCTCTCTGAGGGGCCAGCGCTCAGGAGGCCTGTTCTCTGAGCTGGGCTGTGCTTCTGCAGGCAGTATGAAATGCTAATGTGGACTGAGGCTTGTAGGACAGCTATATACAGATCCCTTTGTAGAGTTTAAACTCAAAATGGGTCATTATGATTATTTAGTCTGGCCTTCTGTGTAATATGGGTCAGAGTGTTTCACCATAAGGAAAAGAGAATCTTTTTAGAGGAGACTAGAAGGCAGAGTCCTTTTTAGACAAACACTGGAAATAGCCTTCAGCACAGCGTTGAGTCATTCGCTTAAGCTGCCGCACCCTTTGCTCCCTGGATTTGGTGAATCTCTGGTCTCCTGAAGGTACTGCCTGCTTCTCTGCTGTGTGCTTCCTTCTTTACCTGTCCTTGTGCTGTCTGTTCAGCATCCTGCAACTTTTCTCCAAAAGCTGGGAATTTTGTGTAAATCCCCTTGCAGGTTATTGCAGGTAATAATCACATGCTTGTGTAGTAGAACATACAGTTGACTACCTGCCCAACTTGTGATAAAAGAGATTTGGGAATGCTGCTGTCTGTTTCTAGACTGTTGTTTGTTTGTTTGTTTTTTAAAACTGTCTCCATCTAGCATCCATCTGCAAGGGGGAAAAAAAATTGTAGAGCAGAATTAACTTTTTTTTGGTCCCAAACACAAACTTACACCACTTGCCCAAGCCCCTGATTTCCTCCTCATTCACAGCTGTGATTTTTTTTTTTTTACTTTATTTTTTTCCTTCAAAACCATGACATGCTGGTTTTGTTTCCTAGCTTCCTTTCTTCAGGAGTGGTTTTCCCTCTCTCTGGCCCTCCTTGGGTTTTGGCTGCCTTCCTCCATTGTACTGTTCAACAGCAGTCACGACATGGACAAGAGAGAAATGCACTGAAGAGGCTGGAGACTGACACAGAGCAGGCAAGACTGGGTGCATTTAAAATATGTCTGCTGGTCCCTACACTTGAAAACTAGAAGTAGAATGTCTTTAACTGAGAAATAGTTGTCCTGAGATACTGCTGTATCCCTGGTAAACCCTGTTGTGAAATCTTGCTGGTGGCTAGTTGACAAAATGTAGCTGTAAATTACTGGTTGCTAAATACTTATACTAGAGGCAAAGTTATTCCAAACTTAAACTTTTAACTCGGACAGAGGCTCCCCTGTGAAGTCAGGGATGACTGTTAAACAGCTGCTTTAAAAACTGAAGCTGGAGAGAGCACTGCAGAGATTGAGAGCTCAATCCACAGCATGCCAGGATCACCTCTCCCTCTGACAGAGCAGTCCTTGGGGGTTTTAGCTCAGGCAGCTTGGCTGGAAGGTTAAGGAGATGCAGAAGGCTTGGGAGACAGGAGTGCAGGCGTTTTAAGGGCTCTGGGAAGACATGTTGGGAATCCCAGCGACAGATTTCCTGAGAGTTTTCCCAAGTCTTCCAGGAAATGCCTCTGCCATTTCACTATGCTCAGTGCCCTCTGTGCACAGGAATTCTCTGAAGCGCTCTGCTGACGAGGAAGTTGGGCTACTGCCCAGCAGTTCTGTCTGCTGGTCTTCCAGGGGATAGCTGGGACCAGAGCTCAGTATGGGGAGTGTCCCTGTAGTGAGACATTCACAGATAAATAGTGTTGAAGCGGAACCTGTGCCTTACTATTTACTCTTAAGTTTTATTGCTCCGGGCAGCAGTTATGGTAGCAGCTCCTCTTGCTAAGGGATTGACTCCTCCACTGTTTATACTGGTCTAGAGCCAAAAGTTGCTAGTCAGAAACTGGTGTCACTGAGTCGATATGAGCATTTAGTACCTGTGGAATAACAGTGGCTTTCGCGTCAAAAATCTGCCTTGAGATAGGAGGAGGATACCAGGAAGAGTGAGAAGAGTGGGAGGGCTGAGTGTAATGGGGGTCCCAGGAGGTCACAGCAGCTGCCTGGTGCTCAGGCCTCAGCTCAGATCCTCAACGACTGCTCCGGTATTGGTGGGATTGCACAGATCATTCTGCAGTGGGGCCTTGGTCCCACGCACAGGACTGATGTGAGGTCACGTGCTGAATCCCTTCAGGTGACAGCATCAAAGAACAAATCTCTCTGTCAGAAGGGGGAGTGTTGTGGGATTCGCCACCTTTGGGGATGAGACACTGCAGTTAAATCCAAGGAATCCAGTTGTTCCACGTGCCACTCCTTTTTGTTTGATTCATCCACATGCAGCAGTCTGTGCCTCTGGAAAACTCTCGGCTGAAGTGAAAGGTCTCTTGCTGCCATCTTCCCTGGCCTGGCCTGACCGCAGTGCATGTGCAAACAGACCTGCTGCGCATAGAACATGTTGTTCAGCTCAGCCCTCTCCTTTCTCAGACAGAGATAGGAAAAGCAAGAAGGGTTAGCTTTACTACTGGATTAGCAGCACAAATAAATAAAATAACTTCCCAGGATCACAAAACCACTGCATCCTTTAATTTGTGTGGCAGGGATCCAGAAAAGTGATAACCAGCATATGTCAGGACAGGATTACAATGCACTTGCTGAGATGAGGGGCTGCACAGCATCTGCTGGTGGTGTGCCGGCTGTGGACCAACATTAGCTCTCCTCCAGGTTTACATCTGTGGTAGCTCACTCAGTTTCTGCTATATTTGGGAGAAGGTGTCATCTGTTGTCTGACTTGCTGACTGCAGCGAGCCTTGCTTTGAGAACAGTGAATTTAGTGTGGAATTTACCTTTAGCAGCGATGAACAATGCCAGGCTGCAGTCTGTCATCTTCAAATGCACTGCCTTCACCTGGAAGGAACAGCAGTGCTTGTAGTTCATCCAGGTTCATCCTGGGAATGTACTCAGTGAATTGTTATTTCCTGATTGTAAAACGCAAGTTCTGAGTCACCACCGCAGATAGAACTAACAGGCAGTCTCTTTCTTTGCAGCTTCTTGTTTCTCTGCTGTTCTTCTCACTCATGGATCTCATCTCAGCAAAAATAGCACCAAAGGTAAACTCAGCCCTGAGGGAATTCTTACGACACTAAATGTATCTGATCAGCTTGGTTTGCTGCCTAAAAATGCTCCGTACCGGTACTGTGAAGGCTGGTGGCTTGTTCTGCCAGAAGGAAGGGATCAGCAACATCCCAGACAGAGCCTGCTGAAAGCCCTTCTGTTCCGATCAGATTAAACCTGTATTTTCCTCTAACTGATGTTATCTCACCTTTCACTACAGTAGCTTTTATTTGTCTTCCTGAATGACTTGCTATTTTCAGTTCCCTGTTCAGACTTTATACCTCCCAGGTAGTGCAGGAACTTCACCCCTCTCTCTTAGCTTTTGTGTAGCATTTCACATTTGTTAGGTGACATTTTTCCTCAGGCTGGAAACGTACATGGTGTTTCACAGGAGAAGAGCTCCCCAGTGAGGAGGAACATTGGTTTCCAAATGATTTAATGCTATTAATTAAACGAAGGAGCAAAGGTGACAGGTTTCCTCCAGCAGCTGTCTGTCCTAAGCATCCTCCTACCTGTGAATGCTTGTTTCTGTCCCTTTGCTGTCTTCTCAGCTTTGAAGTGCAGCCATTTGTGTAGTCACCTAACAGATTGGATGGGGGAGCAGATTCAGGTTAAAAATAATCATTTGCTCTCATAATCTGCCTCTGGGAGAGTCTGGAGGAAGAGTCATTGAGGAAAGAAACATCTTGAGCAAACAGATCAGGGAGGTTATTCCAAGTAAAATGAGTAACGCAAACCCCACCACACACACACACAAAAACCCCAATCCCAAGACATGCTATCACTAGAAAGGTTAGAGGTGGGAAAAACCTGCTCCGGGGAGCAGGGTGGGGTCAGTGCAGGACGTGCAGTGCTCTGTGCTGAGCCCCACTGGGAAGTGTGGTGGTGACCAGCTGGTTGCTGAATAACTGCTCTCGCCCCTCTCTCACAAATCATTCTCAGCTGAGCCCTGTGGTGGCCTGGTTTGGTGATGAAGGTACTGCATTGCTCCAGTGCCCCATTGCCCCGGGGGAACCCAGGATGCCAGGCGAGGGGAAAGACCGGGCTGAATTCGTAAAGATCCTCTAGTGGAGCACTTTGTGTATGCAGTCTCTTGTGAGGGGTTCCTTTCTGCTTTGATGCAACTGAAGTGTAAGACAAACTAGAGCTGTCCTTTCTGATGTGCAGGACGGAGTGGATTTTCAGATGTCTCTGGAATGGTCGCTGGAGATCTTGCAGTGCCTGGAAGAGAAGGGCATGTCCTGGCCACTTCTTTTCCTTTCGGCAGAGAAAGGTGAGCGAGTCCTGCCTCTGAGGGGTGGAAAGGCGAGGGGCAGTGCTGGACAGGCATGCCCCATCTCTTTGATTAATGAGTATACCTGTGAGAAGGAACTGATGGCCCTTTGTAAGCAGCACAAAAAATACTTGCTGGAGTAAAAGCTGAGAATATCCTTGCAGTATGGCGACCCAGCTGATGATCAGGAGCCAACTGAAACTCAGTATTGTTCCTGCTGGTAGAGAAAGCCTCAGAGGGGACAGCTTCCATCTCTCGGTCGTCACCAGCCCTGGGCACTAGTGTTTATTATAGGCTGGAAGGAACTGTGAGCCCCTGTGCTGCTGTGGAAGTATGCAAGGTGGCGTGAGGACCACCAGAGTGCTTGTCTCTGGCTATTGCAGACCCTGGAAAATACAGCATCCTGCGCAGCGCAGCCTCGGACCGTCACATCCGGCTCTTGCCTGTTGCGTTCTACAGGTAAGGCCCTGCTGGGCTCAGAAGGGAGGTGTTCGTGAGGGAGGATCTGGCTGACGGTTTGCATGTACAGCAGCTGACACGGCGGTAACTGTAGCGCTGGGCTGTAGGTGAGCTGAGCTCTTACCTTAGCTGTGCAGGAAAGAATCCTTGATCACGGCAGGATTGCTATTTAAGGAGTCCCGTATCTTTTGCTAGAAGCTTCCCTATGGCTTTGTGCTCTGAACAGGAGTGTCCCTGCCTGCCTTCCTGCTCCGGGCAGTGGGGTGGCCCTGCACACAACGGGACTTGTGATGCAGCAGATGCCTTTGCCTTGTGTCTTTATGTGTTTGAGTCTACCATGGAACCAGTCCTAACCAGACATGGTGTGTGACCTCCTCTAGCCTCACCCCTTGCTTTCACCAAGAGCTGCTCACTCGCGAGCAGGCCTTTCTCTGCGTGGCGCTCGATTTGTACATTCGGCTGTGGAAGGGCAAGAACTGCCACTGTCGGATCAAACTGGGCAAAACCCAGACCGCACAGAACATGTGAGTGAACCTCAGTCTTTTTTTTCCTCTTGTAACTGTGAATCCTATTCTTTCTCCCTCCTCTGTCACTTGCAGCATCCCTCTTGTTCCCACCTTCCCGCACAAAGCAGAGGTAGCTTGTGCGGCTGCCTTGGCAGGCACGCAGCTTCCTCGCACCTTGGGGCTGAGAGAAGCTGCCGGTGCTGCTGCCCAAAACTTAAGCTGCCTCGCTGCTGTCTTACGTATACAGGATCTCAGGGTGAATGTAGTCGCTGATCAAGTGATCTGCTTAACCTGGGAATAGCCCGAGGTGCAGTGTGGTGGCTCCTGTTTCACTTTTGGAGGCAGGGGACTGAGAGCTGAAGGTGACATTGCGCTTGGCCTTGGTTGGCCCTGTCTCTCCTCCGTGTTCCCCAGGGGGATCCCTTGGACGTGATCTCCACGGCCCGGCGGTTCCTGCTTGGTGCGATTCCACGATGCCCTGCCCAAAGCTTTGGAAACATACAACCGGTGCGTTGGGATTTTTTTTTTTGCCCTCTCCTCCCAGTGCATGAGAGCTGGGAGCGCTGCTTCTGCCTGCGTAGCCTTTCTTGGGCACTGATCCTGTACTGGTGCTGCCCGCTTAACCTGCGAGAGACACTCTGGGTTTCCGTAACACGTTTGGGAGCGGTGGAGGACACCTGCTGCTCAGTCACTGCTATAGCCACATCCTCCCTCGCCCGGCCTGCAGGCTCCGGCTTTCTCAGCAACAGCAAATGCTGCGCTCACACAGCACTTGCGTAATGCTTGGTCTTGGGGGAAATATCGAGCGCAGCGAAGGGGCAGGTGTTGAAGTTTCCCACAAGCACCGTGTTATTTCTGCACGAGTTGGCAACAGCTTCCCTTTCCTCTTACCTGCAGCGAGATGCTCTAGCGTTGCTGTAACTCGCTTTGAGGAAGCACGAGCAGGTCTAATACTGGCTACTTGCCCTCTCCCCAGCTACTGGCCGCATGTGAAGAACTTGACCCAGAGCTGGGAGCCACCCTCCTGCACTTCTCAAGGCCTGCTGCGGCCACGGAGCTAGACGAGGAGCTGGTCCTGTTCTGAGGGACGGGCAGGCACCGGCACGGCACAGCAAGCTGAGCAGAACACCCTGACTACAGATCGAGGGACAGACAAGGTGCTACCTTTCTCACCAGTTCTGTTTCTTTCAAATTACTTTGTAAATAATTTATTACAAGCATAACCATGAAGCTCTTGTTACAATAAAAAGTAGGTTACAAATTTCTGTTTAGACTTGCTTTGGGAATCATAATTCCCTCCCCCCCCCCAAAACAAAGTTGCTCCACTGTCCCGTGTACCCTTAGAACCCCCTGAGGGCACTTGTGTACAGGCAGCAGCTTGTGCGGGCAGGGAACAGTTGTGGCCAACTTCTGTTTCTACAACTGTGTGTGTGGGGAGAAGGGGGAACCATGAAGGGGTGCTGCCAACATCCATTCCCCTGGGATTAGACGGACTCTTAGTACAACACTGCTGAATCAGACGTGAGCATGGAGAATCACAGCATGATAACAAGCTTTTTCTGAGCAAGCTGAAGCTAATTCCACTGAGTTCTTTGGGAGACTAAAATGTAGATTAAAAATCTCCACTCTGCCGTATGGTTTCTACAGGGCTGGACTGGGAAAGCTTCCCCGTCCCCCTCAGGTGGGCTCCTGCTGTGCAGTCACTTCTAGTTTTACTGCCTGGCTTTCTGAAGTCCCTGAAGTATTTAGGTGGGCTCTGGCTCCAGTGGCTTGGCTTTGTCCTGAGTCTGGGTCAGAGGGTGCACCATGGACATGTGGACATTAAGGTTATGGGCCTTCTCGAAGCGCTTCCCACACTGGTCACAGGCAAACTCCAGCTCCGTCTCAGCTTTGTGTTTGGTCATGTGGTACTTGAGCGATGCTCGTTGTCTGCACTGGAAACCACAGATTTCACATCTGCAAGGCAAAGCAAGCAGCCTGAAGCCACAGCCAGAGCGTTCGCTCTTTCTCGCACCGAATAAGCCCACGAGAAGACGACCACAGCCTCAGAGCTGCTTGTTCATAGCATCTCCTACAACTACCCTGGTCAAGCAACACAATTCT
>NW_009627194.1:1644-6336 GCF_000690535.1 Cariama cristata | reverse complement strand
TCAAGGGCAACAGGAATAGGAGGAGGTGTAAGACTTGCTCAGCAACGGGACATGCTGGAAGACGCATTGTGAGTGAACATTTAAAGTGATTCAGCCAGGACACTGCCAGCTGCAGGCAGGGCTGTATCACAGAATTACTCTGTGCTAAAGACACTGACTGTGAAAGCTGAAAGTTCAGCAGAACCTCACTCCCCCTTCTATCGCTCTTCTTAGCTACGAATGGATGGTCAGTGTGCACTTACTGGAGGGGCTTTGCTCCTGAGTGCCGCATCTGATGGACCGAGAGGTGTTTGCGTTGCTTAAAGGTCTGTCCACATTCGTCACAGATATAATTGCGTACCTCTGCAATTTTTTTTAAAGAGTCGTCGATTCTGCTTATTTCTTAGTACATGAAATACCTACACACAGCTGCCCATGCTTACTGTTGGGGACTGAATTTGTCCCCTATGCGATGGCTTGTTACAGGTTTACAGGCAGGGCAGACCATTCTACACCCTGCACAATGAATGTTTGTAACACCCGTCACCTGCTGGGACACACCTGTATGAATGAGCTTCACGTGACGCTGTAGGTACCGGTCAATCATGAACACCTTGTTGCAGCCAGGATGAGGACAGGGCCTCTCCCGAACCTCCTCGTGATGCTCTTTGATGTGTTTCTGTAAAGAAAGGACAGAGCTTCTAACCACTGGCTGCATCTTCCCCAGTGAAAAGCTTGGAACCCCCTAAAAACGAGACCCTCGTCTTGGCAGGCCCACACGTCAGCACTGCTTCACTCTGAAAAACTGGACTTGTATCCAAATCTACCCCTGGCAGCAGGGGCTTTAACAGGACAGAGCGGAGCTTGTTCCAAGGGCTGCTGCCGAGCCAGCGGCAGACTTCCAGAACAGGAGGAGCACACAGAGCCAGAGCTGTTCCCATTGTGTTTGGGAGCACAGAAAAAGGCCTCGGACTCTCAGCAGACTGCTTTGTTTAGTGGCTTGCTGCCTCCTGCGGAGCGAGGTGATGAATTAAATCTGTCAGGGATCCTCTCCTCATATGGGAACGGCTCTATAGTACTCAAAGCTACAGGTTTGGGACAGGAGCAAACCCTGAACTCACCTTCATGCCATCTGCCCCTCTGTAGACCGCCGTGCATCCCTGGTAAGGACACTTGTAAATGGTAGGCAGCTCCTCCCTGCAAAGCAGAGGCCTGCCGTCAGCCAGCGTGCCGAGGGCCGGGGTGCTGCCCAGCCGCCGCCACCTCCTTATTACCTTTCACATTTGATTTTTTTTTTCCAGCCTGGCTTAGGCCCCGGCTTCTTCCTTACTTTGGGCTCTTCTGCCTTCTTTGCTTCTTTGCTGTCGCTCTTCTTGCTAGAAACCCTCCAAGAAGGAACAAGGAAGAAGGACAGCGGTTTAACACTTGATCTTGGTTTTAGTCCTCCCACCTAACCGTCTCCATGTCTGACAGCCTAGCCTGATGCTTGACCTGCCAAAGCAGGAGCACGCGCACCGTCAAGTACACGTGAGCCGAGCTGCGGTAATTAGTGCTGGGCCTGGGGACGAGGGATGTGGCCCAGCTTTAACCCGACGGGGAGCTCGGTGCTGGGGCAGAGCTGTGACTTCCAGGCTGGGACGTGGAGGGAACCGAGGCCATAAAGGAAAGCAATCGTGTTGGCCCAGCTGCGTCCACTGTGGCACGAGCGCAGCGGAGGTGGACACCAGCCCTCCCACTCGTCCACGGGGAGCTCTGCTAACTACGCAGCAAACCCTTACTTCTTTTCAGGGTAAGGCTCGAAGGAGTCATCTGAAGATTGCACGTTTCTCTTCTCATTTTCATCCTCGCTCAAGAAGTCCCTGAGAGAGAGAAGATGCCCCTTTACCCACACAGCACGGGGCTAGTGCTTCAGCACCAGTGTCTGCAGCAGCAGCAATAAGTGTTCTTCATTCCCAGTGCATCCATCTCCCCCATGGCATGGCACAGTGGCCGAGGCTCCACGTGTTCTCCTCCCCCGTGATCTCCCCAAGCAAATACAGCGCTGGTGAACACAGCAAATAGCAAAATCAGGTCCTTTTAGGACTAGATCTCTGTAAGAATAATTGAGCCACTGTCAGGAGAACAAAAAACAGCTGTTACTGAAAAGATCTAGTCATTGTAGAGGGATGTTGCCACAGCTTTCTATACTGGGAAAACTAATTTTGCAGAGCAAGAACATAATATAGTTGTCTGGCGCAGGTTAATTAAGCTGCAGGTCATTCTGTATTTCCTCACAAGTCGCAGCCGCATAGGTTTGGGTTTTTCTTTTTCCTCCTTTTAAGTTCTAAGCCATACAAAAAGCAATTAATTCTGAAGCCAGGAAACGGGCAATAAATTGTTGTGGCACTTTTAATGTGACAGCTAACAGCTTTAGCTGACACAATGAAATAAATCTGCGCTCGGCCATTTGGTACTTTAGACTCAGAAAGACTGGACTCAATTATCAGTTATTTCCAAGCCTCACTTAAAAAAGCTGTGTTTGAAGGATTTAGCCAAATCTTTGATCGTAAAGACTGCGAAGCTGCCAGTGTCCCTCCCACTCCCACTTCCCATTTAATCGCTCTCCCCGTGAGCAAACGGGGTGACTTCTCCGAGTGCCACCCCTTGCCTGCGTTCCCGTACCAACTGCTCTTCCGGAGCCCTGGCCTGGAGCAGCCGGGAAGGGGAATTGCTCCGATGCTGCGGGGCTGGAGCAGCAGCACCTAGGACTGAACAAGCCCCCACCGCCCCCTGCATGGCTCCTTCCCCAGAGCAGAGGGGGAACGAAACAGGACCGAGGGTGCTGGAAGCAGCCAACAGAGAGCACACGTGTGTGCAAACGCACACATGCCGCTGTGCAAACCCCCTCCCCGCAGCCAAGGCGGTGAGGAGGGGCGTTCAGCGTCAGTGGCGTAAGCTTCATCGCAGCCGCCGCAGAGCCACCGCTCTGCGCCCCTGACGCTGGTTCCAAGGGGCCTCGAGGGCCAGGTCAACTGGTGGAGAAAGAGCTCTCCGAGGCGGGTCATTTCATACTCGCAAAGAAGACATTTAGGCTATTTTAAACCCACTCTTCTCTCACCCCTCAGAAAGGTCACTGAACTCGTCTTTTACCCGCTCATCCGACGTTGCCGACAGAACCTGCTTCTCACTCAACTGTCCTAGGGAACGAAGGAGAACACGGTGCGTTACAAGGAAAAGCACCAAAACCAAGCCGGCGGAGACAGCTGCTGAGAAGGACCCAACCACTCTGGCTTCACTCAGCATGGCTCATACCGTGTGAAAACATGTGCTCCACGACAAGTTAATGATTATTTAAACCAAACTCCATGTCTTGTGTGCTCAGAGAGACCGCTCTCCCCGCGCCCCAGGGATGGGAGAGCCTTTACCCTGCAGTTCCCACGAGCATCTTTTGGTTTCCCCCGTGACACCCACTCTGTAACTGAAAGACTCGTCCCCAAGTGACTCCCAGCTGCCGTTCCTCTTTCCAGCAGCAGACATCTCCTGTGGTTGTCAGAGCTAAACTCAGCCCAACTTCTGTCACTCAAAATCAGTGTCAATTCCTCTCTTCTGGAAGCGGCATTTGGGGAGCTCAGCAGTAAACCCATGTTAACTCAACCCACGAGCAAGCCCGCCCAGCAACTTTCCTTTGCAGACAGAAGGGACTCCTGCTGTTTGGCATCACCTGCAGCCACAGCAGGGTGGGGAAAACCCCTCCTTGCCGGCACACCGACGGGATTTGGATTGAGGAGAAAGAAACATCTGGCAAACCTGGTGCTGGAGAACCAGGGACCGTTCTGCACTGCTGGACAGACACACGTCCCCTGGCAAAAGCAAGGCAGCAGGGTCTCGCCAGCCAGGTGTAGCCTGGTAAGGAACGGCCAGGTCTCGCCCCTCTATCAGGGGGAAACAGCGCGCGGGGTGAGGAGATCGGCTCTTTTTGTGCGACGTGGTCGGCTGAACCTGTGTTCCCCCTTCCCTTCTGCAAGGCTCAGAGGTGATTCTCTGGGCAACCAGCATTCCCCAGCCGGGGTCTGCATCCTCCCTGAGGAGCAGCAGTCTCTGAGGAGGGGGCCCAGCCCCACCATCGCTCCCCCGGGCCAGCTCTCCAGCTCTTTGCCCTTCCCCAGAGGCCTGGAAGGAGATCAGAAAGCAAATCGCTTACCTGTGGCACTGCTCAGCGGCGACACGGGCTGCGGCAAGGCTTTCTCCTGTAAGGAGGCCGTGCTGTCCAGTTGTGAGTGAGATGAATCCCTGTTCTGCAGCGGCTCATTCTCCACATTCAGTGGCACCGATGTGGTCCCTTTGTTTGCGGGCTGCTGGCAAGGAGTTGTCCTTACTGGAGCATGCTGGGCTTTGGGAGCAGAAACAGCCTCGGCATTGTCTGCCCCTGCCCCGTTGTCAGTCAAGTGCTGCGCCGTGCTCTTGTTCCACTCCCGTTTGACAGACAAGGCGTTATCCACAAGCACTGTGCTACAGTCCGAATCCGTATCCATGACGTAGTCGTGCCCATCTCCGCAGCCCCAGACGGCGCGGATGATGCCGCAGTACTCGGAGGAGAGCACGCTCTGCAGGCTGGGCACCGACGGGCAGCTCCCGGCGTGCGCGTGTGTCCACGTCACCAGGCTGTGCAGGCACTGGGGGCTGGAGGTGATCAGGTCAACTGTCGGAGGGGAGAGGCAGCAGGCGCACAGTCAG
>NW_009627194.1:0-1457 GCF_000690535.1 Cariama cristata | reverse complement strand
CGCCTGCCAATATCATTAATTTTACAGCGGAAGGTGTATTTCTGATTGCCCCCCAGGCTCCGACGGTGGCTGGGACGGGCCTAGCACTGCCACCCAAACCCGCTCCGCCTGCTTTTTGCGCCCCCCGCATGAGCCTGCACCTGTCCAGCTCAGCTTGGGGAGGCCGGTGCCAGCGAGGATCCTCCCGGGGAGCCGGAGGGAGAGGGGGAACCGTAAGCAGCCAGACCGGGGCACGGGCTGTGCCGAGGGACACAGGAACTGCCCTGCCGGGTGATCGTTCCTCGACACCCGTAAAACCCAGCCCTTCGTTGATGGTATCACAGAAAGAAAAGGAACGCAGCTCTGGGAGCAGGCACTCACCCAGACAGGAGGCACCTCCTTCCGCGTGGGGCTGGGCCTGGGCTGTGCCGCTCCTGCAAAAGCCAGGACAGCACGGTGGGGTTTTGGGCATTACGGAGGGACCACGTGCCAACAAATGGCAATTCACTACTCCCGAAAACTCCCGGGAAGAAACAAACACAACGTACTTTCCTTTTGACTTTACATGGCCGGTGGGAGACGCGTTCACCCTCTGGATAAAGGTCCTGAGGACGCTGCGGCATTTGTAGAACTGGGCATGGCATTTCTTGCAGACGAACTGGGGGAGTGCAGGGTCCTGCCGCACCGCCACGCCGACCAGCCGCTGGAAGTCGGTGAAGAAGACCTGATCCACGCGGCGCTGCTTCTCCGAGTTCTCCCCCATCACAGGCACCTTCCCGAAAGCATTGCGCAGGCTCCTGGAGGAGAACTTCCCATGGCAGAGGCGACAGTACCCGGTGCTCAGGGCTCTGCCAATTCCTGCCAGAGAAGGATTGAACGTTTTCTGCCGCGAGAGTGCGGCAGCCGGCTACAGCCTGAAGGCACCGGCGTGCTGGAAGATGTTCCCCTTCCCTTGACTCGGGCTGGCTCCGAAGCCCTGGCTTCGGCACAAGCGCAGAAAAGCCAGGCGGGAAGAGAGAGGCGCCTGCCCTGTGAGCCCTGCTCAGCCCATCAGGGCACCGCTCCACAACCGGCTGACCCTACACCCAGCCTTTTTGGCCCAATTGCCCCAGCCGAGGAACCTCCTCCTGGCTGCAGCATTCTCGGGGCTTGCTCACACACACTTGTGCTTTTGCCAACACTGTCCCTCGCCTGAAGTAGTTCTTCTCCCTCCCCAGCGTTTATCTCCCAAGTATTTATAGCTGGCGGTTGCGTCCCTCGGCCGCGGCGAGCCTGCCTCTTTGAGACGCGCCATTTCTCAGCCACCGCGATTGCGCCCTGCAGCCTGGAGCGGGGCAGGGAGCTGGGGGTTTGGAGGTCTCAAGCAGGGAACAACGCCAGCCCGGAGGAGCAGGGCAGGATGCAAAGTGTCTCTCCCATTCCCGGTTCACCGACCGTGCCGCTCTCCCGCCCGGCCGCCTCCCTCCCCGTCCCACAGC
>NW_009627193.1:5495-12822 GCF_000690535.1 Cariama cristata | reverse complement strand
TGTTTATCTAAACAAAACGCGCACTGGGGTTATTTTAAAGTAGGCCCCATTCGTGCCTGCCTGTGAAGCAGGCTCCCTTTGGGAGAACCTGCATGCAAATTGTTTTTTTTAGACCAGTAGTGAAAATTTGTCAGTGCGCAGGTGGGTGCTTCCCTGTCAGCTTTTTCTGCAAAAACCGCAGGTTGGTGCATACACGTTCACTTGCTTTCTGTTTTTGTTAGTCCTCGAGCTCCAGAGATGAGGCTGTGAGGGACAGACGTGCCCGCATCCTGTCACGCGGGCTGCCGAAACAGCAGCCCATAGAAGGAGTTAAGCAGGTGGTGGTCTTGGCTTCTGGAAAAGGGGGAGTTGGAAAATCAACAACAGCAGGTAAAATTTTTTTTTAATTGTTTACTTTGCACACTTTGTAATACTTTGTAAGGAATATTTGGGCACTTGTGTCATTACCTTGTAATTGAGTCTCACTAACACAGCCCTTCACCTCTGTTGAGTCCCATTGCAGCCACTGAGAATCTACGTGGGTACAGAGGTCTTGGCTTTAAATGAGGTGCAAATCGAGCAGACAGCTTTGAAATAATATCTTCGTAATAGTGCAGTGCTGTCCTGGGACAGTCTGCTTTCTTAAGAGGTGATGTAAGCTGAGGTGGAGGGGATCATATGCTGGTGCAGTTCCTCTTTCTGTAGCAGCCTAGGTGTGACTGTACAGTGCCCCTTTGTGCTATGTCAGCACAGTGGTGTGCTGTGTAGAGGATACTAATATTTAGAAGGTTTCAAAATCAGGTCTCTGATTTCCTCAACTACTTGTATAGGCGTTTCATAAACAAAAGGTGAAACAGTAGTTATAAACCACACAAATTGGTGAGAGCCTTGTGAAGCGCCTTGAACTTTTCTCTCAGCCCCACCATTAGGTTTTGAATTAATTTTTCTCTAACTGTGGAGTTTCTAGGTGGTAGAACAAGATAGTACATGGGCTAGCAGTACTGCAGAAATTTACTTGAACTTAAACAAAGATGAAGGTACACTGGAGGTAAACCTCTTTGAAAAGATGTCTGTAAAGTGTTAGAAATTTCTTTAACGATCTCTTCCTTAGCATCTAGATTGGAAAATAGTCATCCTTTAGTTGTATCTTGTCTACTGCTGATCTCTATTTGCTGTGAATAACACATTGATGTAGCTCTTAATTTCTCATTTTGTGGTTTGTATTTCAGCCATGCTTGAAAAGGACTGACTGTCTAATAAATAGACAAACATGATATCTGTAGTAAGAGTAACTGTACTTCAAAAAAATACATAGGATGCACATATATATACTATCCTATACATAGGGCACACATTCCTGTACAAAGACATGCAAAGTAATCAACACTTGCATTTCTTTATGATATACCTTTTGGTTGATGATTGTAATTCATAGGCTGGTTGTTTCAGGTTACTGAAAATACCAAATGTCTGCTTGTAAATCAACATATATAAAATGAACATAATTTGAACAGTAAATTCAGATTATCCTCCTCATGTCTGCAAACAAATGTGCTAATTTAAGTTCTGCTAACTGACGTCTGTATGTAGTTTGTACATATCTGTATGTAATTTGTACATAAAGTATGACAAAAGTATAAATAATACTTAAGAGCTGGGAGTTCATAGCCATGCATTTAAAAATAAAAAAATTAGTATTCAACAAGCATTAAATAAGAGAGTTGAAATGTAAATGAATCATTCAAATGTTGCTGTATTGGACAGCCTTTTGTTAATGAATGTATTCATTTATAATATTGAGAAGAAAAGGAATTCGATTCTTGTTTATTAAAATGAGAATAAATTTCATGGTTCAGATGAACAATTGAAGATCAGATAACTCGTATGAATAAAATTATTGCATAGCATCATTGCTGAATTATGTACTCAAAATGATCTTCATAATGAAGGTTTGTGGGGAACATGTTGGGTGACAACTCCGCTGACTCATTTTGAGAGCAGGAGTTGAAAAGGAAGGAGGATAGTACGTCCCTCGAATTCCTAAAGCACCACGGAAAATATCATCAGTCCTATTGTCCGCATCTGTCTAAAGGACTGTCGAGGCTCTTCATATTCTTTCCTCCAGTGTGTTTATGTTTCAGTTGCTCCAGATCTCCATTTCAGGACAAGTGGATGTGCATTCTCGTCAAGTTTGTCAGGACCATTCCTTAACCTGTTGAGTAACTCTTTCTGTTTGTTGCATATAGCTTTCATATTATATTCTCTGTTGCTTCTAGCACTTATTTGTCTTCTGAAATCAATGTAGTCAATGATTAAAACAAGAATTGTTTTACAGGAAGAATATTTTTCAATGCATGTTTAAATACTTTCATTGGGTTTTTTGTTGTTGTTTTTGTTTACCTAATATAAATGTTTGTTTGCTTGTTTCCTATGATTCTTATCTCTTACCTGTCAAGTTTCTGGCTTTTACCAGTGTTCTGCTGCATTTACTCTGTCTGGACAAAGTGGTGTTTGTTTTGTTTTGTTCTTTTTTTTTTTTTCTTTTGTTCTCTTCTGTGCCCATTTCTGCATTACTCTGAAGATGAGAGTACTGTAGAAAATTGATCCTGGCATGAGAAGAGTTCAAAGTGTAGTCTTGAAAGAAGGGAAGTTTCTAATTTATTGAAACATTGTTTTCAGCTGTGGAAGTAGAATAAAATTAATGGCTGGTGTTTGTACTCACATTTTGTTAATCCTGCAGTCTGAGGAAAATAGAACTACTGATACTACCAACTACCTTGGCCTTCAGACGTTTTTAGCAAAGACTAATGGGCTGAGATTTTTCATTATTGTTCGGGAGAGCTGATACATTTGACCACTTTATCTCAGTCATATTACCTGTGTGTTAATTTTTTTTCTCTTGCATGCTTTTATTCTGCATGTAGGATGTACTGTTATTGAAACTCACCCTTTAAAGGCAGAGGCCAAAATCCATCTATTCACCTGACCAACCCGGACACAGGTCTGGGCTTTGGCAAAGGTGATAATAGTGTTTGTTCATGGTTTTTTTTTTCCAGGATCAGCGTCATGTTCTTTAATTCTGGGCCTACTCTATGTGTTAAAATATTCTGATTATTCTATTTCTAAATGCCACTTATGTTGAGTATTGAAAGTTATCTTTTAGAGAGAGTTCAACTTCATTATCTGTAAGTGTTTTATTGATGATGTAGATTAACCATGTCACAGATGCCAACATGCTGCGCTGGCTCTGGACATGTCTGATTTTAGGCCAAGAAGTTTTATTTGTATTGTTAGCTCAGTGTTATGGGAATTCAACTGTGCTATTCCTAGGGCCAGTTTGGATTTGAAAGTTTGAAAGTTTGAAAGTCCAAACTAATAAACCTTCCTGGACTTGTACTGATTTCAAGAAGACTAACTCGTATCTCCCTGTGCATCATTCTTGATACTGATTGGCTGGTTTAGTATGGGCAGAGATACCATGGTGAGTTTTCTTGGAGCCTGCTGTGAAGTTTTAAAAAATAATTTAAAAACAAAAGTTGTATTGAACTTCTGGAATGTATCTGCTCTTCTCTCCTGCTCTCCTGGTTATTGGAACTTGCTGGTTAGGGCCAACATGGATGTTTAGGGTCATGTTAGGTCCTGTGCTACATCTCTACGCCCTCTTGGAACTCATGGTAATACAAAGACAATGGTATGCAAGAATCATCTGGGATTCAACAGAGAACGTGAGGTGTCCAGCTAGATACCCAGCTAAAAAGCTCAGGTTTTCCCAGTGTATTATTCCCACTGCCTCCCTTTTTTCCTTCAATAGTCAAATATCCTTTACTGAAGAAGCATTGTGGATCAGACTTTAATTTTTACACATGATAATTGTATGGGAAGAAGATAGATGTATAAAATGGTTTTAAGACAGTGTGTGAAGTAACTTGCTGCTTCTTTTGTGCTTCTTCAGATATGAGCTGCAGTTGATTTTTTTTTTTTTTTTTACTTTGTCATTGGTTTACTTGTTTTTTTCTTCTTATCTGTGTTTTCTGGATTGATCTCCAAGTTTCAGAGGATGAATTTTCCTCTCATTGGTTCAGGGAATGGTTAATCAAGCATCTGTTTCAATAGCAAACTGAAGAATAAAATCTATATGCTTTGTCAGCTTAGGAGTAAACAGAGGCTGTGTGCTTCTTAGGGAGAGCTATACAATTTTCCTTGCTAACCTCCTCACCATTTTGTTTAAAGGAACTTATCTTTCTTAATACTAAGTTGTTTAAGCTGGGAATCTGGCACCCCAGCTTGTTCTCAGTGTCTTCATACTCTTCCAGTAGAACAAGACTGACTGCAGCTTATCTTTCTTAAAAGGCTCTGTGGACTGACATACAGCAATGTGTAAAGAAAGCTAAAGATGTTACCCAAGAAAGAGTTGTGTGTGTTGGGTTTTTTTTCAGTGTGTGTTTTTTTTTTTTTTTTTCTTTTCTTTTAAAACATGTTACTGCTTGGATTATAACAATTACTCTTATGTTATACTGAAGCTTCTAGGAGGTCTTCCAACATAATTGAAGCTGGTGACCCATTGAAAGATACCATTTCTTGCATGTGCTTTTTAGTTATGGGAGTTAAGGATTAATGGAAATGTAAAAGCTGAAACAAACTCACGGTCTTTTTAATTGCTTCATCCTCTGTTTCTTTAGTTGTTACAGATGCCTTCAGGGTAGATGAGACTTTGTTTTCTGACATAAAAATCAGGTGAAAAGCATGTGTTGCACCTTCTTCCAGAAAATATCCATGTTTAATATATCACGAGAAATCAAAACAAAGGGGTATGATCATCTTTCTGATCACTCTACTGTAATAGTTTAGGTCAGTACTTAGCTAATCTCTAGTTTTACGTTCTTTCACTGGAGACTGTGGTGAAGGTTACCGATGGTAGGGTTATTTTAGTTATATGGTACAGTGTCCGCTTTTGAAAAGTGAAGTGTGTGCCTCAAAATATTTTTCTTAGTGTTATCCTTTGGCAAAATACTTAGATTGTGTTTTTACTTTGCAGCATCCTCTAGAAACGTTTCCAAGTTTTTGCAGATTAGCTTGAGTTGGTTAGCCTGTTAGCAAACATGGACTGAAATGTGAGTGCTGCTGCCACTTAAATTAGTGATATTGTAGAAGTGCAAGAAGCTAAGAACCAAGATGATGAGTGCAATTGTTAAGTAAGTGTGATGTATTTATATTATATTTTCTCTTGTTAGTAATGATGACATTCTCAACATTTAGGAATTAAGTTTTCTTGCACTTAATTTTTTTTTTTTCCTTCCTCTTTTTTGCAGTAAATATAGCCCTCGCCCTAGCAGCAAATGATTCGGTAGGTGAACATCTAATTATCAGTCTTAACATGAAACAAGCATGTGTGTCATAAATAAAGTGGTTATGGCTGGGGGCAGTCACATACATTAAATCTAAGTATTTACTCTGACAGTTGATTTCTTTATTTGTTTTTCATGGACTTTTGAGTTTATATTGATTTGTTTATATTTTATCAGTACCATGAATTACTTAGTAGCTCTCATCCTTCATCGGGGTTTGGCTGTGTCCTTTCTTTTGTGTGTCTCTGAGTTCAACTGCAATTCTGCAAGGATGTGTAGACATAGTAGAGGATGTTTGCGCAGGTTGGAGACACGTAATAAATAATTAAATTCTATCTCTTCAGAGCACTGACTTGGAAAAAATATAAGTGCTGGATGGTGTCCAGACCATTTTTTTATAGCTCTAAAGATTTACTTTTTCCAGAGAAATTAATGTGTGAAAATACTTTATATCATAGAATCATAGAATCATGAAATATAAAGAGCTGAGGAAAACAAGGAGCCATGTATCTTCCGTAAAACTTGGAAATACATTTTTTTGAGTGACAAAATATCATTGCCCAGTTTAGTATTGCTCAAACTGTTACTGGGACTATAAATAGACAGTTGGAACCATGCAAGTGTAAAAACAACAGGTCTTCGTTATATCCACCTGCTGCTATAAACTGGGAGTAGGTCCATTGTGCACGTTTATTGCCACAGAGGTAAACTCAGACGCGAGCTTCACTTCCTGTGTAAGGGTGTATAATGCAGGTTTTGTACTCATAAAGCTTTAATTAAATACAAAGTATCTTCAAGTACTTTAATCTGGTAAATGTAGCATCTTTTTCTTGTTGTGAAAGATAAGTAAAAGAAAACAACAGGTAGAAGGGGTGAGGTTTACATGCAATCTGCACACCTCCTGTAGGAATTTTGTAAAAGATTGAAAAAATTTCCATAAATTCAGTCATACTTGATAAGAAGAGAGTGTTTATAGCTGTTATATGAAATATGTAGTGTTTGTAATGGCATCTGATCTTGATATTTCACAGTTTTAAATTCTGTGTTTTAAATAGGCTGCTGGAGTAATTTGATTTCAGAGAAAAATCTGTCTGGCATCTTGAAAAGCAAAACTGCTTGAATGGTTCCTTGTAATTAACTTTAAAACATGGCATTTGCTGTAATACTTTTACAAAACGAATGTGATCCTGCAGTGGCATCTGTGTTGTGGCATGGTCATTGAGTAGCTCTGTGGAAGCCATGTCAATTAATTGCAGATAACTTTCTGTACCAGCTGAAGTGTTTTTAGGAGTTAAACATCTAGTTTTAAATATAATAATGTGATCCAGCACTTCAGTAGCCCATTAAAACACTTGTAAAACACACAAATAAGAGAGACCATAGTCTAGAATGATTAAAGAGGTTGTCACCAGAGTTATTTGGAAAATTGAGGACTGAGAAATAATTTTGAATGAAATTGAGCCAAGAAAGTTAAGTAAACATAGAATATGCTAGTCATTTCTGATGTTATGATTATGTGGTGGTATAAAATTGGAGGCCAGCATCTAGTGGATGTTAATCAATGAAGAGCAGCTGAACTTGATGAAATAGCTCAGACTTGCATGAACTGATGGTCACAATTTAGCAAGCTGCTGCCATGGTGAAATTGTGCATTGATGCAGTTACAGGTTAGAAAATATGAAATTAAGGTGGATTGAATAAACTCAACTCTATCTTGTTTCTTCATGCATTAATATATTTTTTTATTTATTTTTTGATAATGATGGCACACATCATCTTTATGTTTAATTTTTGGGCTTGAATTTGCTGGTGTGCTCATTTGTGCCCTCCCGTTGATTTCAGTTCACTACTTTTGTGAGTCAAGGTTGTGAAATGAGTATCTCTGGGACCTTGGATCCGGTCGGGGGTTGTCCAGTGCTCTGAATTGTAGGGATCATTGCAATGTCCACTTTTGTTATGGTGAAATATATAAGAAGGTTGTTTTCCAGAGTCCATTGGTGCCT
>NW_009627193.1:0-5481 GCF_000690535.1 Cariama cristata | reverse complement strand
GTTTTTTAGTGAATTTCTTTGACCTCAGATATGCAGCAATGGACCTCTTCATTTTACTTTTAGTAACTACTGATAACTACTTTAATAACTACTGATCATGCATCACTTTCCATGGTTTCCCTTCCCTTCATTGCTATATCTGAGGAAGCCGTAATGATTCTATTAGTAGATCAGAGCTTCAGTAGCCTTGTGCCGTTTCATTACAGTCCTTATGCCTTTTATAAGCAAAACATAGATTTATAGAAACTGATGCTTGAACTTGATGTACTGTTGAAAGGAGGAAAGAAAGGAATTGTGAAGAAAGATAGGTCACCGTGACAATAAAGATCTGTGCTTTCTTCATTAGATACAGTCTGTTTGTGTTACAATTTCAATGTTTGTAACTAGATTTTCAAAGCAGTAGTATACTGGGGTTGAATGACTTGAAAGATCAGAAGGCAACATTATTTTTAAAGTTTTCTTTTTCTAGGATTATACAGATCACAGACTATTGAGAACAACCGTTTGCTGGTGAGGGAGATCTGTGGAAGACGCTTTCAGGGGAGATTAGAATATATTCTTGCTACTTTCAGTAACAGCTGTGACATGTTATTGTTGTTTGATAGTGTCATAAACTGGAAGAAGATTAACAGTCAAAGCATAGAGGATTTTTTTGTCCTCAGGATAAAAAAGATTCCTTCCATCGTCTCTTGAAAGTCTACTTTATATAGTTAAAAAACAAAACCAAAATCCCACTGTTTCTATAGATTCATTTATTTATTTTAAATATGAAAACTTTTTCAGTTCTAGTGATGGTCTGAAGTATTAAGGCATCGACAGAGCCTTGGACGTTGTCATTGGCACATAGTGTTGTTGGCAGAGCTGGAATTAGAATTCAGGCGTTCAAGTCGTGCATGCTGGTGTTCCGTCTGTTTGGCATGTATTTACCTCATGGTTACAGAGTAAATAATGCAAGACAGGATTTCATTTAGATGCCTAGATACCACATCCAAGGCAAAGTAGGTTTTCTGGGAGTTTTGTTTTGTTTTGGTTTTTTTTGATGCAAAGCCAGGGAAACAAGCAGGGCAGCTTCTTATCCCTTTCTGGAATATTAGGCTTTTGGTACCCAGGGTTACCTGTTGTAGATGGATTAGTTAAGAATTGTATAAGCTCTTGTGCCTGTACCAAGATCTATAAATCCATACCGTGTTCTTTTTGTGTTAAGAAATAACTTAAAGTTTTACCCTTGTGTCCTATTTTAAATTGCTTGCTTAGTTTGACAGCTGATTCTTTTCATTCTTTTGATGTACCAGCAGTCAGTTGTGCTCCCCTAGGAGCACTTGGGAAGAATTTTTGGGTTTCATGCCAGGACAATTCATATTCAGACTAGAATGACTATTTATGAAAGCTGCCTGGCCAGAGACGATTTATTATAGTAGAAACAAGTTGAATTAATAGATGGCAGCAATAATAGGATAGAGATTGCTTGTTTATGAACAGAGTATTTTAGTGAGCAAACACCAGCTGTGCATGACTAAGGATGGCACAAATCCAGTTGGGAGGCTGCATGCTTGTGCTGTCACTATGAGGCAAACTCCCCAATCAGATTTCCTTTGACTCTGCTTTTCTTTCTAGGAAAACTTACATTTTTCGCTATAGGATGAAATGGTTTTTGTGTTGTGAAGGACAGAGGAGCAAGAAGTAAAATCATGTGGAACAAATTAGCATATAAGCATAAGCAAGTGGCTTCTGCCTGCAATAGTGCGAGCACATCATTAAAGGTATTGGTTTTAACTATTCTAGCCTAACTCTGTGTCAGGGGATTATTGGGTCAAGAAGACCTGGACCAAAATTTGAAATACATCGGGTGATTTTATCTTAGGGAGTGGCCTCTGTTTTCTCAAGCAAGCCCACTGGTTGCTGAGCAACGTGGTATTTTAAGTAGAAGAGCATCCCTGTTTCTGTAGGGAGGGAGGCAGCCGGCTGGCTGAGGGAGCACCTGGGGGGCGAGCAGAGCCAAGCACATTGTCTTGTAATGTAAATAAAACTGGGGAAAGTTGATGATTAGCTAAATAAAAAACAGTAATCGGAAAAATATCATGCCAAAATGTCATAACACAGGGCTTTTTTTTTTTTTTTTAAAAGCAGAAAACTTGCCTATTGTACACATACATAAGAGGTTTTTCACAAATATATATTAAGTAGTAGCATAGAAATTATGTAGTTATGAGCAGAATCTTCATGTGAATTGACTATTGTCATCATAAAATTAGTTTCAATAATTTCAAAATGTGTATTTAACCACACAACACACATTAATTTTAAAGCTACTGAAAATACACCCAGCCTATTTTCTTTACATTCCAGCTTTTTTCCAAATATTTGGCTCCTGTAATTAAACTATTTATCTACAGGATAATATTTGACTGCTGCATTAATAGATGACTTCACAATGTATCTACATTTCTTTCTGGTATGGAAAAAATACCATATGTGGGGAACAAACAAATCTAGAAGAATTTAGACAATAATGGGCTCCTTCACTGAATAATTATAGTGTGAAGGCAAGTTTTGACCTGTTTTGGTCTCCTCCTATGCAGCTTTCCTAATTATTAGGGTTTGATTTCTAGGCATCTTTACCTTTGTTGCTTAGAGAATTAGAAGACTTTAATTGCTATAGATAGGGTGTTCATGCTTGTTTCTTAATGCTGAAAAGTGTCAATAAAGCTGGAGATACCAGTTAGAATTGATCGGGGTTATCTTGCAATGACAGCTCAGCTTCTAGATCAGCTGAGAAAATGAGAGAATAAGGCTTTTAAAATCTTACTGTTTTTAAGTAAAAAATGAGTGAAATTAAAAATATCTTTAAACACAGATCACTCAAAATGTTTTCTTTTAATCAAATGACTATGCTAAATTTGAGGAAAACAAAAATTTTTACTTTTTTTTTTTAAGTATTGCATGTAGAGTTAATTACCTGCATCCTGAGTCTTCAAGTCATTGAAAGCCTAGTGCAGATGTCAGAGACACTGATGTGAAAGGTGGAACATGTTTATAATTGGCATGGTATGAAAGTGGTGAGGCATCTTGTAGAGATGTAGTAATGTTTGGGATTTGGTTTTGGATTTTGGTAATTTATTTTTAAAATGGTGCTGCATTGAAATTTTTTTTCGGTTGGATGCACAATGTGCAAGAGGCCAAACAAGGTTGAATTATTGTTATCTGAATATTTAGAAATCTGACTACGAGCTGCTGCAGACTATTGTGGAAAAAAGTGCCGGAGAAGTTCTATAGCTAACAGAAAATTAGATCTTCATAGGAAGCAAAAGGGCTTTTAAACCAGTAGAAGAGTGAGTGTTTAAAACAAATCTGCATTGCTAGGATAGAGAGCGAGAAAACTGCAGTGGTACTTCTTGGCTTTAATCCAATTTGCAGCTAGGCACTTAAATAGTGTGCAGCTGAAAGAGTTAGAGAATTAGGGATTAAAAGATGGTTATTCAGTGTGTCAGTATGTCAAATGAGGAATCCAGAGCCTATCCTGATTTTAAGTTCCCTTTTGTCCTATGTGTTTCTGCTTGCAGTGTGGGATTAGCTCTAAGTCTATAATGACATTAAAAGGGTAAATTGAGAGTCCTGGTGATGGATTCAGAGCACCAGCTTTAAACGTAACTGGCACCTTCACTTAGCAAAGCTGGAATATGTGTCTTTGGAATGGGCTGCAGTTGCTGAATATTGGGAGTGCTTCTAATGTAGGGAATCCTTCACTATATGGAACAGCAACAACAGCTCATTAACCTGTGCCTCTGTCCGTCCCAGGCTGAACACCGGGGAATTCTGGTGGTTTGCAGAGTTTACTTCAAAGTAAAATATAATTTGCTGATGTCCAGTGGGGATACATATGGCCTACCAAGTGTGGAAAAAAATCTCAGAAAAGATGAGCAAAAATGAAATTAATGCTCTCAGAGTCTGTGGATGTTTAGCAGTAACGTAGGTTATGTTGATTAGCAGCTATTTATAGCAGCTTTTTATGAGCTGATTTTTCTTTTTTTCCTTTCTCTCTGTTCGCATGAAGTCTTTCATCAGGCTTGTTGCTCTATAAAACATTTGGCAACTTGGAATAAATCAATGAATGTCACCAGATTCTCCACTGAACACGGAGTTACGTGTTGAGGGGTCCTCTGTGACATAGGAATGGAATGGGTTGCGTTTGGTTGAAAAATCTGTTTCTGGAAAATGTAATTGATTTCATAGTTAATATTACCTGAAAGACAAAAAAGGGAACCTACATAAAGAAAGTGTGTGAGACTAAAAAGCTCTTAAGTGTCTGCTAAAATAGTTAGCAGGAGGAAAGATGTGGGTCATTTTGTCATTAGCATGGACCTATGTCATCTGTACAAGGACCATGTCTAGTAAAACTCACCTGCCTAAGAGAACAGACAATAGCAATTGAATAATTTTGAATCTGCATAAGGAAAAACAAAGGAGGCAAAATTTACTGGTTTGTTTTTTTTTTTTTTTCCCCCACAAGACCTCTCTCTGCCAGTGTATAAAGGGACTGAGCCTGATATGGCCTTCAACAACTTTATTTTAATTTTTCCCTCCAAAAGGATTTATTACAACTAAGTTCAGATCTTGAAAATCATTAATTTAGAATACAGCTATCTTGCAAATCTCTATCTCTCACGGGCAATGGCCAAGTTCAAAGGCTAAACTGAACTTTAATTATGTTGAGAAACTTGCCAGAGAAGTTAAAGGAAAGGATCTTTTTAGTGAGGTTATCTGTGCCTGTAATATGTACACTGCACAAAATGAAGCTGTAGAGTTCTCATCTTTCAGACACATATGCAAGAATATCATCTTTATCTATTGATGTAGCATTTGGCTTTCTTGTAAATGCAGAATCTATACCTGGTGGCTGTGAAAACTTGTTTTCATTTCTTAGTGTAGGTGAGAGAAGTTTCTAAATGGAAATGAAAACTTTACTGTATTTGTACTGGGGTAAGAAATGCAGTGATTATATAGATGTACCTTATGCTGAATATTTGTCAGAAATCTGTAGAGAGGTCTATCTGGGCAAATTAGTATTGTTGGGAAGATTAATGGTAGTGAAGTAAAAAGGATGATGTAGTCAATAATATAAAAGCAGAACACGAAGAGGAGTTAGTTCTTTACCACAGTCCGTTATCCTGTAAATTTTTTTTGTTTGTGGTCTTCAGCTGACCAATGGTCAGATGAGACTGTGACAGCAAGCACCCATACTGCAGAAAGAGCAAATCCTAGCAGTAGTTAGCCTGGGCTGGAGTGTTGATCTGCTTGAGGGTAGGAAGGTTCTACAGAGGGATCTGGACAGGCTGGATTGATGGGCCAAGACCAACTGTATGAGATTCAACAAGGCCAAGTGCCAGGTCCTGCACTTGGGTCACAAAAACCCCATGCAGCGCTACAGGGTTGGGAACGAGTGGCTGGAAAGCTCCCTGGCGGAAAAATACCTGGGGGTGTTGG
>NW_009627192.1:0-33182 GCF_000690535.1 Cariama cristata | reverse complement strand
CTCGCGCGGCGGGGCGGGGGAGAGTGACGCAACCGCGGCTCCGCTGCCGGGCGTTTGGCGCCGCGGCGTTAGGGTGGACGGAACACTCACGTTGTGAGAGCGCCGCCCAAACCCCTGTCACGTCAGGGGTTTCCCTCAGCGGCGGAGCAAGAAGCAACCGAGGCTGAAACAGGCGGGCTGGGCTACGAGTGGAGGTCACCGCTCAGCCCCGGGACCGCATGAGGAACTCTGACACAAGGTTTAATTTCGGGCTGACTGCAGAGCTGTCTCCTGGTGCAAGCGGCTGGCTCTACGCAGCGGAATGGCATTTTTCACCTTTTGGAAGTAACACTCCATAGAAATAAAGAATATGATGAACACAGTTTAATTAAGAATTATAGCCATAGTCACATTACATCTCTCAACATGAACTCAGTATTCCCACCGCGTAAAGTTCCGCATCCATACTTTCTAGAATGAGGAAGGGAAAAGATCTGATAGTCTTCAATGCTTACATAGTTTCTAAGATGCAAAATATTAGTGAAAACGGTACTATCATTTTTGCATACTATGAAGGTAGTGCTTACTGCTTTTAGCAAGAGAAGGGATTATAAATAAAGTATCTGAACATTAGGGGAAGGGAAAAACTATATCCAAAGTGTTTCACAGAATTAATGCTTTCAAACAGTACTTCAAACCCAGTAGCAGAGCAACAAATCCCCGAAGGTTTCATTCTGCCCTGAAAGACATTTGAAGCAGGAGTGTAACTTGACATAAATGGTAGTTAACTACGTGTACACATGGAAATCCACCTTTTAAAAACAAATAGCATTTATAGTGTTTGATTCCCTTATACACAGGCACAAACTCCGCTAGCTTCTTTCCCCTTCTAGCACTTAGTGAGACTGTGCAATACTGGAGCAGTAGTCTAAAATATCCTGTATAGTGAATTCCATAGTAATTCCTGATCCAGGATAGCAGCGAGCTATCAGCCCTTCAAAGTGCTTGTATTGTCGTATAAACTCATCTTGCATGGAATGCCACACAACCTGTCAAAGAACACAAACTTTAGGAAATGTCAACTGGCACAATACGCTGTATGTGAACTACAAAACATTGCCTCATTAATTGATTCTCAGCTCAGGTATCACTTTAAAACTAAGGCTTGCTAACAACAAAGTTCAGTAAACAGAACTGCTGCATTAAAAAAAAAATTTGAAGTTTTTTACCCATTAAGACAGTTAATGTTTACATGACTCCTACCAAATCTGCAAAGCAGAAAATAATAAAGATGAGGAAGTTGCCTTAAAAGAAGTATTGCTTTTCTCTTTAAAGAAAACACCCCAAACCTGTTAATACATGCTTAACTCTTAAATCTACTTATCATTTACTCCAGTGAGAAAGTTTACAGTGTAAGAAAAAAAACCTTAGATAATATAATTATCAGAAAAGATATAACTGAAAGTATATTCTGCTATAGCGTACCAGCTAAATCTCGTATCAAGTTAACAGTTCATTTAAATCTAGTTCTCTCTACTTCCAGTATATTTTGCAGAACAGAGCTCACCCATTAATGGTCAGCTAGGGAATCTGAAAAGAAGTTTCTTCCTGAACTCTTATCTCTACCAGCACAGTTCAAATCAGTGTTACAACAAATAGAATCAGAGTGGAATTATAAAAAACTCTGCTCAAAATTCATGGTTTTTCAGAGCTATGCTGAAGCTAGGCACTTCTCACAGAATACTCATGCAAAAGCAATAACAAAAAGCCTTTGTGTAAACATTACAAGGTTTTTAAGCCATAGTTTAGTTTACCTGAAGTAAGTTTTCTTCTTCACAGAGATGTTTATCTACCTTCTTGTAGAGATTATCCAATCCCTTCTTCACTTCCTTACCGGGATATTCCTTTATAACTTTACGAAGCTCTTGTTTATTGAAAGCCAGTTGATAGCTTACTTCCTCTTCTCGTATACCTTGTGCCACACGAGCTTCAACACCTTCAAAAAAATGCTAACAAACAATAACAGCATTAATGACTATCACAAATCTAAACTAATTAACTTAATTTGACAAGCATATGTGTAGTTAAGTCTTGATTCTGCTTGACAACTCTTGTGTGTTCCCCCTATTTTTGTTTTTTAATTGAACATGACGTAGTGCTCACCCATAAACTTTACAGCACAGCCCAACAGTATAGCACTCTAAGTACTAGCATAAAATTGAAATCAGTCATTTCTAGAAGCAATCAAGCTTTTCTTTGCAACCTTGTAACTAATACTGAATCAGCCTCAAAATCTTCAATTAATGAGGGCATAGCCTGGGAAAATACCGGATCTTTCTGAGTAAGCACCTGAATAGGAATTTCTCTACTTAAACCTTTATTACACAACAGCAATATTTGTTCATAATTGACCTCTCTTCTCACTGCCCCACACCAATTGGCTCAACCTAATAAAAATGGAGGGAAGTATGCCTATGAACACCCATGTAGAGCCACAGCAACATTTGAAACAGTGCAGTGGGTCTGGCCAGGACGGAGTTAACTTTCTTCATAGCAGCCCATATAGTGCTGTGTTTTGGATCTGTGGCTAAAAACAGGGCTGATAACATACCAATGTATTCGTTATTGCTGAACAGGTCAAACCCGGCCAAAGGATATTCCATAGCATGTAACGTCACGCTCAGCTATAAAAATTAGGATTTCTCCTGGTTTCAGCTGGGATAGAATTCATAGCTGGTACAGTGCTGTGGTTTTGGATTTAGTACGAGAATGTTGACGACGGACTGATGTTTTAGAGTAAGCACTACTTAGCAACAACTAAGTCAAGGACTTCTCAGTTTCGCATGCCACTGAGGGCGGGCTGGGCATCAGTCTGCTTGTGGGAGGTAGCGAGTGACTGCCTGCCTTTGCATCACGTATTCCCCCCGCCCCGCTTCATTGATTAAACTGTCTTTATCTCCACCCCCAAGTTTTCCTCACATTTGCTCATCCTATTCTCTCCTATTCCCCTCCTATTTTCTTCCCCCTGAGCAGGAAGCAAGCAAGCAGTTAGTTATGTGGTAGTTTAGGTGCTGGTCAGAGTCAACACACAGCAAGTGGGAAGCAGCAATAAAGCATTTGAATTTTCAAAAAGAGAATACATCTTGGACTTTTCAGAAAATGAATGCTGAAATCCTGCTTATAGGAAAAGCAGTGAATAGTGGGAAACATTCAGTGGGCAGAACTGAGTCTGAACCTAAGTCAGCATTCAGTTTAACACTTAGTTCAACTTCGGATATACCGAACTTTCCTAAAATTTTTCTTATTATTGAACAGTTCAGAAACTACAGTAATTGTCTCTGCTGTTGAGGTGAGGAAAATTATTGCAAAGCTCCTGATTACTTTTCCCCCTCACTTTTTCCTTCCTCAAAACCATTTGCTTAAGACACAACTGATGTTTAGTCAATACTATTAACTGCCATGAAAAACTTGGTTATTTTCGTCCAAGATTGTCACCCTTATGAGTACAGTACTCTTGCCAGGCATGCTCAAGTTTACAATAATAAAATAGAGATTATGATAGGTGTAGTGATAAAGAGATCAGATAGTGCAAACTAAACACTTGAGAAGACTACTCTGTACCATTTAAAGGTATATAAACTCAAATATACTTACATTTAGTTTCTCAAGAGGCTGTCCGAGTGAGTAGATTACATAAGACTGAAGATGATCAGTGTATTTCTGTTTGGCTTCTTTTTTCTCAGCCTCAAGACAAGAAATTTTCAAGCGAGAAAGTGTTGCAAAAATATGATGGAAGTTCTCCATCATGACCACATCTCTGGGTGTTTTCTGGCTTTCATTAGCTACTTTCTCAACTGAAAGGAAGGAAAATACTTAACATACCAAAAGGATGACCAAATTCAGAAAAACATAACCAATAACCATAATACTGTCAGAAAAGGAATTTTGGATTTTGTATCAATGATAACCTTTTGTATCAATTATTGTCATAATTGCCACTAAATAAGTTAATTTCTGAGAGCCTTCAAAAAAAAGCAACAGATATGTACAGGCTCTAAGACCATGACATTTGTATGCCAAAAAAGTTACTTATAAAAAGATACAAAATAGTGACTAGATGTGGTTTCATTTACATACGTGAGAAACAACCCACATTCTGTGGAGGCTTACAAGCATGCTTTCATTATCCCTAACAAATTTCACATGATAGAGCTATTTAAGAAAAGTCCATTTCTTAAAGTATTAAGAAAAATCAAAGAAAATTGATTCTCCTCTTTGCTAGAACAAAAATCTTCAATAAGGTGGTGGGGTTTTTTAAAACGTACAATCTCTCAACTTTTACTTACCAGTTTTATGGTCTAAGTTACTGTCAATCCCTAAATTTAATAATTTAATAATAAAAAATGGATAATCCTGCACACAGGTCTCTTACTTTCAGATTCCCCACCCCTGTGCCTGCCCCGCCCCCCCCCAACAAAAAAAAAAAAAAACCAAAACAGGGCAGGCAAAGGAAATTCTACCTATCACTCCCTTATTACACTTAAAAGCAGGCTGAAAGAGGATGGCTTCAACCAAGAGCGCAATGAAGTCTCTATGCCTGTTCATCTACTAATTGTTTTGCTGAGACTACCAGGATGCCCACCATGAAAGTGATCCTGGGCACCAGAGTATCAATAAAGATCACAAATTCATTTCAGTCAGAACACTGAATTGCCTATTAGGAAAAGTCTGCTACTGCCAGTTTTGTTCTTCCCACATGATTTTCTACTCTCTCGCTCTCTTTCTACCTGAAGTACTACATCTTTCTGACCTGTTTCAAACATTACTTGTAAATTAAATGTCCTACTGCATGAAACATACTGCTTGCACAGACTTTGTACATAATTTTGTTTAATCATCATTCTTTACTCCTATCCCTTATTCCCTAATTCTTTGTTCTTTAAGTTTGCTCTGTACTTGTTTGAAACAGATTTTGTTTGTTCTTCAGTGTTTGACTGGCATAATTTTGAACCCTTTTTAAAACATGCTTTTTTAAATTCTTCCTACAGTAGTTATTTTACCACTGTATACTTTTGCCTGTCTATTGGTGTTTGCTTAGTTTTATCACTTGAACAGTAAATTCTTAAAGAAAGGTTAGATCCAATCAAATAAAAAACATTTTCAAAATTTACTGTCCTATCAGCTGAGATGCTCCTGCTGACTACATATGGACTGTAGTTTACTGTACTATGAAATAATGTCTCTTCACAATTTCCTAATATGTTCAGAACCACTATGCTGTAATTTCCTCAGGCTAGCTTTATTGTCTCTACTGTCTCCTCTTGCCCAATCTTCCCCTAAAGAAGAGGTAAGTCTGAGTGGTTGGGAATTATTATACGGGGAGTTTGAAAATTTGCAGGTAAATCAGCATGGAGAGGTCCATCCATCTGTGTGTGTTCCCATTTTAAAAGGGAAGGACAATTTTTCCAGAGTTCATTGGCTTGCATATCCACACTCCCCATGCACCTTTTTTTTTTTTTTGTTAATGTTAAATAAAACCAGTAGAACAAGAGTGTTACTGCTGTTTTTCCAGACTATAGCTGGGAAAATAGGCAGGACTGGAGAGATGTTCTGCTGTGTCAAGTTAGGACACAAAGGACCTCATCTGCCAAGAAAGGCTCAAATTCATAGCCAGAACTCAAGTGATTTATTTTAGACAGGGCTGTGAAGATGAATGGTATAAAGGCCAAATGCCAGGGATCCCATCCAGATTCACCTCCTCATTTGAGCTACACTGGGGGAGAAAAGACAGGAAACCACTTCAGATTGAGCGTGTCATGTTGCTGCCCTCTGCTCTCTCCCTCCAGAGGCTTAACCACTTCCCTCTGTCATAACTGAAAGTTACTTTACAGGTATGTACAAAGGGAAATATCTACAGTTTGCTCTTAAAAAATATATTACAATCAAAAGGTTTACACTTGCTCTCCTACTGATAAGAGAGATAACCACAATTTCAGCACAATATCGGTCACGTGGCTTGCAACAGAGATTCTTAAAAAAAATAATAATCATCTGTTAATTGTAGCAAAATTATATATAAATAGGAGGAAACAATCATTTTAGTAATTGTGACAACCTCAGAAGACCTACCACTGACAAAAACAGCTCTAATAAGTTTTATGTAGGCTTTATCTAGATCTCCTCGTCGTTCTGCATTTTTGAAAATTGATTCAGCAAGGGCTGCAAACTCTTCAAATTCAGCAACAAATGGAAGGATCCCGACTTTACTCTTCTTTGAGATTTTTACTTCATCCATCTGCTTCATTTGATTGCTCTAAAATTTAAAACAAGAGCAGATGTTAGCCTCTAATATATGACTCCAGACCATATAACAACTAGTAAGAAAAAAGAAAAATGCAGACATACTGAAAATCTGACATTTATTTAAACATGGAAACAATTTTATCTTTCAATTAGTATATCTACGTAGTCTTCCTCCCTTTTTATCCTCAAAAATTTGTTAAGAAATTAAATAATTGGAAAGAAAAAAGGAAGATGGGCAAGTAAAATCTTCCAGTTTTTATTCTCTTTTGTTTACTTACTTAGTATTAAGAAAAAAATAACCCAAGGAAAAAAAGAAAAACACCAAACTTATCCATCAGAAGCAATTAACAATTTTCATTCTATAATCTAACAAGGAACTTCACTTTTTTTTTTTCATTCAGCCAAGCTAACAATTCCTGTTGCTACAGGAAGTTTAATCTACCAATATTTTATTTCTGAGTATAAACAAAAAAAAAAAAAAATCAGCTTCAAATATTTTAAGCATGAGACTGATCAAGAATGGTCATTGGTTGTTATGGTGGCCTAGAGTCAAATTACATTTATGGCAATTAAAAAAGTTATACCAGCAAATATGTTTTCACTAAACTTGCCATATTTCATATAATGGTCATAATGTATTAGCAAAAGGAAGTTTCTGATAGTAAAAGCTGCCTCTGCTACTGCCAAAAGATTTGCCATTTTATCTAAACCAAGTTTTTGTGAGACATAAGATAGAAACAACTGAACACCTGGAAGAGATGTCTATTTGACATATTATGCTCAAAAGAGAAAAGCAAAACCCTCATAAGTTCATGAGAATTTTTTTTCAGTAAGTGAATAAGGCAGAGAGCTATAGTTTACTTGGCTGACTCCGGTAATCTCAGAAAGAGTACAAGTTTAAACAAACAACTAAAAATGTCAACTAGCTCAGAGCAGTGAATGAGTGATCATATTTGTTACAAATAGCTAACTATGGAAGAAAATTGGAATGGAGAGGAAAAAGAAACACAACCACCAATGAATTTATCTTTTTTGAAGGTTCGGCTAGTAGAAGAGCAATAAAGTTACTCATTTTCACTTCAAATTAAAAGCAAAAATTTAACTATAAAGAAATGCAAAATCAAACTGGGTAGGAGTGGGCTTCCTATAATATTATAGTTAGCTTAAATCAGAATAACTAAAGAACTTACAATGCATTTATCAAAGTTCCTTTTGACAGTCACCAAAACATTTCCAAGTGTTGTGCTGAGAAAGGAAGCTGGGTCCACATTTTGTGCTGTCCATACATGATGGCTCATCTTAACTAACATATAAAGGGAATTAAAGCTATCAATCTTGTCCCCCAGCGCTATAAGATTATTCAGCTCAGGTTCAATACAACGAAATATTTTTGTCATCATTTGTCGGATCATGTCCTTCCTATTAAAAATGCATAAGATAAAAATATTACTCTGACAGTTTACTAGGCTATTTTACATGTTCTTTGATAACATTTTTAGGATAAGTTTATTGGATATAGTAGTCTCATTTACATTCAACAAGTCCCTGATTTTCACAATGCTGCTAAGGGAAGAAATGCCAATGCCACACAGTAAAAATCAATAGTCACAGGTATAAAATATTCAACAAAGTATTTTCTGTGTGGAAGCTGCCACACACTCAAATTCAGAACTTTGCTAAGCATATTTTTCAAAGCGTATTTTACATATTACAGTACTTAGTTTCACTTTGCAAACTATTAGAGAATTAAGCATCGTTTTTATACTACTATAGACAGAAACATCCATCCTATATACAAAAATTTGTACATTTACTGACACGTTCAGTGTCTAGGTACAAATTAAGAGTTCACTATTCACTTTCACTAAAAGGGAACCATTTCTGATTACAAAGTTTTATATGCCAACTAAATTCACATGTAGGCTTAAGAATCAATAATAAACAACAGCAGCACATACTCAGATGATATTGTTTGTGGAACACCAGAAGTATATGAACGAGATAAAGTTCCTCCATCCATTTCCTCTGCTTCATTCTGTAAGAACAAGGAATGTATATAAACAAAGCTGAAAGTTTGTCTCCAATCCTATATTTAAGTGATAACTATCTGACAAAACCAACATTAATGATTAGTTTCCCCCTCCCCAAAGTAGCAAATACTCTTGCTAGGTTCTGGTATTTTTCTGGTCATGTTCTACTGAATGCAACACTATCCACCATTACTCCCCATTGCGTTCCTACATAGCATGATGAAGTATTTATTGTGATCTTATGAGGAAACAAAGCCATGGCAAGAGAAACAGGTCAGTCCTTTTTTAAATTGATTTTGTATTGGTTAGCAAAAAGAAAAAAGATTCTGCCAGCTAATGGAGAAAACCAAATCATTGATCACCTAGATGACCTAATTGCCAGATAAATTCAGAAGTTATCTTTTAAACAGGTCTCATATGAGGCCTGTTCAGTATTTTTTACTTCAGTGAGAATGAAGAGTCATACCGTTGTTGTTCCCGAGATGTTCTGATGTTGCTGTAGTTTGAAAAATTTACTAATGAAGTCCTGTTCTGCCAGACAGAGAGGCTCTAGTTCACTTAATACTTGCTCGAAAATCTGAAGAAAGCCAAATATTTTATCAACATACCAAATAGTATGAACAGTTAGTAATACTAATTTTGTTTGTTGCATAGGATTTTATACTTTCTCTCTTCAGTAAGCTTTAGAAGGTTTATTTCTACTTAATAGAAATGGAAACAGCTTGTAGTTACATCTTTAAAAGTGGTATCTGCATCTTCAACATAGCCCCTTCTCATCTATATGACACTAGGAAGAAAAGAACAACCTATGTTTTTCTACAACTACAAGTTTTCTAGTCACAGCCTGAGGAAGGACTTTTGTGCTATAATGAAAACATTCACATTTTAATAGCAAGACACAGGTTCTGCCACTGTCTTTTCTGCCTGGGTTGCTGAGAGGAAGAATACAAAATTAAATGCCTCAGGGAAGGAAAACAGGTAAACTGTGTATGTAGATGATAACTGCTCTGTAGAAAAAGTTTCCACATAGTTGCTACAAAAACCAACAGCAGGTTTTGTAGTGAAATAGAAGTATTCATCATGATTTTTAGATTTAATTTAAAATGAAACACTATTTTGACAATAATTTATTAAAGTAACTTAGTTTTATTAATATGAACTACTGAAATTGTAAGTCAGGTTTAGACATACTTCTAATCTGTCATCTTTACACAAGACAGAATTTTATCTGCAAGTATTTAAGGATTAAGATGTGCAATAATTTACATAAATGAAACCAATCTAGCCACATAGTAAATCCACCTTAGTGAAAATTCCCCTAGGAAAAAAACAAACAAACAAACCCTACTAGGTCAACTCAATAGCTTGTAACTCTGTATACATTAGTCAAACTCACATGTCCCCAGTGGGTGAGATAAAAGTCAGAAGAAGTTGAAAAAAATAGCATAATACTTATATAAAATTGTTTTAAAAAGCTGTAATTTTAATTCTAGGCAAGTTGCTGCTACAGGTGTATAACAACTTAATATTGTTTTAGTCATATAGTATTTCATCCCAGCAAGTATTTGAAGAAGTCAGAAGAAAAATACTCATCTCCATCAAATAATTCAATAGAGAACAAGAAAGTTATTTTTATCTCTCACTCTGGTAACAGCTCCTTTTCCCTCCACAGTACTGAGGAGTTCATTCCACAAGAAGTGAGGAATACTGTCACTTTTAAAGGGGAGGGAAGAAAAAAAAAAAAAAAAAAGATGCTGAGGACAGAAGGTTTTTAAGCAGATGCTGAGGACACTCCAATAACAACTTAGTGCCACTGATTAAAGCTGAAAACTGACGATAACTTTGATGTGAAACTAGAATAAATAAAATTTGAGGGCCATGCTCAAGTTCTGGCTAAAAGAAGCTTATGCTTTCTTATCTTTCACTTTTCCTTACATACTGGCAAAATGCAACAGAACACATGAACATTTGTATTGAGAAAAATAAAATTGCTTGAAGAATCCATCAGTTCAATTCCTATTTGCTTAAAAATGCATATTGGGCTTAAACTTAATAGACCATTTTATGCTTGATCTTTTTTAAAGAGCACACGCAGCATATGACAGAACTAAACTGAATCTTATAATCAGAGAACAATACTCTGATCTACATATTTCTTAGAAACTGCCTTTATTAGACGTGTGGTACATACAGAATTTGAAATTGGCATGTTTTCAGATTTAAACAGTACAGATTTTTAAACTATACAACAAGGATATGTAAGACGATTCTGATACAAAACTAAGCAGGAATCCTATGCGACGTTTTGGCTTTACCTTATCAAATTTAGTTCTATCGGCCACATCAAGGTCAGAGGCAGACATGTTTCCCATATCCAACAGTGAGGATGACTGAGACCTACGGTTTCCCGAACTCTGAACAGAGAGTTTATTTAGGCTAGAAGTAGATCCAGTCAATTTTCCAGAACTTCCATGAAGACCTGTGAAATAAAGATGCTATGAAGGAGGGAAGCAAAGGCAGAATAAAATACTCAAGATCAACAGGTTCATTACAGAACGTATGAGATCAAGAGTTGCTAGCAGTCCTCCATTAAAATCAAACAACTCAATTTTTGTCTAAGCTGCAAATGTTGCTATAAACACATTCTTTTCTCGCTACAAGATAACTGAAATACTTCAGCAAGTTTCAAAGTACAATGCAGATATATAAGCCCTCATAGTAAAGTACGGAAAAGGTATAAAAGGAACAAAACTGAAATACAGAAACACTGGGATAGATATTCTCCTTGAAAACTTGGAAGCAAAGACCTGTTATGATCTTTGTGAACGTACTTTGGGCAAAGGCTGCCACAAGCAGAAGAATTAATCCACGGGGGGGGAAAAATTGAAAAGCTTTATATACACATAGGCACTTTTTCATCTTGAACTTGATCTTTCTGCTGTTAACATCCTTTTGTCTACATAGTTTGCTCCAGCTATTTTGCTGGATCTACAATTCCATAGTAATTCTACTGCTAATGCTCCCTCCCTCCTTGTGATCATAATTAACATTCAGACATTTCTTCCTGATCTTGTGCGGCCTTCTCCTAGGTGAGAAGCGCATCTTTTTATTTTTATTTTTTCCCAAATTTTCAGAAATGTTGGTATAGGCTGGAGAAAGCTAGTAACAAAAAAAGACCAAGAAATCATCAATATTTGACCCCCATGTGAACTTCTCACATCTCAACCACTAGGAAACTTAAAAGCAATCCTGCAGGTTTCATTTAACTGCTACGTTGGTATCTAGTCTAGGGACACAAGACAAAGTCTATAGATCTAATAGAAGTTGCTACCTCAGTCTATTGAAAGAGTTGAAAAACTACGACAGGCTCTCAGGCACAAACATATTTTTTATATCAACTAGCAGCATGGGAAAACCAAAAGATGCTGCCTTTATCTGCAAACATCCTCAGCTTCTATGTTGGGCCATTTTAGCCATGCTTCATTTTTGCCTTGCAAAAACAATGATTCTGCTAATGCTTGTTTCATTCTGAACAGACTGCTTCAGTGTTAGGTAGATTTTCCATGATGCGGCACTATATCTTTACATTGACACACATGCATTGACAATACCAACTAATGCAACTAGTTATACTCACTCTCAGTTTCCTGTTTGACAGCACTTTCTTTTCGAGGCAGTGTAGCTGGGATGGATTAGGTTGCAAGCATCAAAGACAAAGACAAGTTAAAATGCAGTTTGCACAAACCATGCACAAGATGCAAGTTAAGCTCTAACTGGAAAGAAACATGCGGAGAACTATAAGCAGCAAATAACTACATTGCAAACACATTTAGTTGGAGAGGTACTATTCTAGAAATTCAGTATCTAAGCTACATGGAAAACAGAGTAAGTTTCTAAGTATTAAGCTTTGCTTTTCCTTATATAGTGTGTTCAAAGAACATTTTTGGTAACATGTATTTAAGTTTTCCCAAATTGAGAAGTCCATTAAATTAGGGTTTTATTTGGCAGACTTAATATTGCAAAAGACTCAGTTTCCAAGATCAATCATCATATCGATAATAAACATGAGGAAATTAAAGTGTACTTATGTAATTTTGTACTGAGTCAGAGATATAGTCCACCTCTTCAATTTAAAAAACACACACCAATACTGCAAAATTATTCATATCAACAGTAAGACTGGCTAACTTTTTCTGTTGTTTGCAAATCAGCATGTTTACATAGAGAATACATATTTTGTATTCATGCTGCGCCAAAAATTGACGACTGCAAATTCAGAAAGGATGAAAACAATAAATATTTAGTAAAAAATTTACAAGATTTTTTTTTTATTTCTCCTGTTTTTTTCAGAATAAAACCATTTCCTCAAGTGGACTTCCATATGAAATTTAGAGCAAATGGACATTCGCAGTAAACAGAGAATCCCTAACCAGTAAAAGGCATTTGCATACATACACTAAAAGCAGTATGTGGTATTAAGAAGATCTTGATGAGGATGGATGCTACAAGCCCCCCAAAATGGAGCAGGCAAGCAGAACCTACTGTAATCAAATGAGTAAATACTTCTAAATGCCACAAACATGTCTTAAATACCAGATGTTCTCAAGTAGGCAACACTACTGACAATTGTAACGTCAAACTCAAATTTAATTCCAGCCTAGTTTTTAGATCTTGGGGGTTTTGGCCGTTTTTGAACAAAAAGCTTTAGGCTTGATGTATTTGGCATATGCATCTGTCATGCATTGGTCCCACTTCTTCATTGTCCTCAATTTCCAAATGCACATGACTATATTACAGAATGTGAAGAACTACAGGTCAGGCCCTGGACAATCACGGGAGCCACAGCGGCTTTTGAGAAGCCACATCATATGAACATATGACAGTAGTAGCACTCTGTAGCACATTGATTTTATGGTATTTAAGTATCAAAGCTTGGCTTCATCAGAAAAGAAGGGAAAAAAAAAAAAAAAGACTACTTAAGACAAGTGTGAATGCTTACAACCCAGATTTTTTTTTTGCCATAAAAATGCAGACAAAGAACCTTGCACTAGCACAGAATGCCAGAATTCTCCCAGCATCCCCTCTGCGTTTGAGGCATTCAAATAGCAGTGCTATTCCCAAAGCACAAAAAAAAGGCAAGAACACACACCAACACAGCTTGGAAACAGGTCATCTTTAGTGTCCGAGTACAACTGGAGCATTATGCACCTACACTATTCCTTACTTAAGTTTGCTATTACGAAGTGATGTATTCTGAATTAATGTGCAACTAGTAATAGTACAACCATCACCTTCGACATAGAAGCCTTTGAAATTACACACCGTTATAAGCTGTTACAAAATGCATACATTTGCACAAATACACAACAGAAGAACTTCTCAAGGTGCAGCTCTTATGCTGGTGAACTGACGGACCTCTTTCTCCAAAATGCCTCATCACTCCATAACATTTACAGAAGTCAGGAAATTGCTACAAAAACTGTTTCCTCACAAATGCAAATCACAAAAGAAGTGCCAAGATAAAGTGTTTAGAATGTTTCAGAAATCAATTTATATTAGGATAAAATGTTTTTTTCTTGCAATAAGATAGCTTTTCAAGATTTATGAATTTAACTGTTCTGACAACACACTATGGCATCACTTGCTGTCCATGTCCAACAGCTTGCCAAGACTTATCTTTAAAGCTTCCCCCTCCCTCAATCAATCCTCACCATTCTCCTGCTTTCTTTCTTTCTTTCATTACTTTTTTCTGTTTTCTATCATGAAACTTCAAAGCACAAGTTCAGGACCCAAAACAGGCTTCATAGAACTTACTAGTTAAAGCTGCATATCATTTCTGAATTTAGAATTCGGAAACTGCAGAACTGTGGCAAATATAAATATTTTAAACAAGTTTTGAAGCTGTACACTTTAAAATATAGAATAGCCAATACCTAAATACACCTATATCACTGTTGCTTTCTAAGTACTCAGGTTATTTTTTTAAAAGCTTCACTTCCATACTCACACTAGACTATTTAATCCTAGCAGGAATACATACTCCCTTAAATGGAAAGACCTACAAGTTAACAAAGTATGATTTCTAGTATCAGACTACATAGTTAAATCCTACTGAAAACACAGTGAAATACACAAGTTTCCTTAGGCAGAATTATCATTAAAACTAGCTTCTTCAAAATCCACCCAAAACTTATTAAAAGAAAAAAAAATTGCAGAAGGAACACACGCACGTGCTGTCCAAGCTTTCTTTAATTACAAGAGCTGATTTTTCAAGTTTGTTCCAGTAATAAAGTGGGATAATTCAAGTAATAAAATATGGTTAGTGGTTTGTTAAAAAGCGTAGATTTGAAAATCTGAGAAATATCATATTTTATCTTTCATCTTGACCAATTTCACAAGATTTCAGTTGTGCTACTTTGGCCTTGTGGAAGTCAGAAGTTTTACCAATCATATTTTTCATCTAACTTCTTCTAGCTTGCCAAAAGTAAACAATTTTACATCATTATAAAACTGGGCCTAGGTGTTGTAATGAGTATTTTATAATAAATAATAAGATTCAAAGCAAGATATGCGCCTCCCGGAAGCTTACCAAACTTTTTTCCTTCTCTGGTTGTGCCCGTCATCTTGATCTTGGCAACTTCAAAGAAGTCTTTTATTTCCCTTTCATAAAGTCGTGATAAATAATCCATATAATTCTTAAAAGAAAAATGCAAAATTAGTTAACAAGTATACATATTTACTTTGCTCTATTACAGTTAAATAGTTCTTAAAAACCAGGAAGTATATACGTTCCACTAAATAACAAACTGTTTTGGACTACATATACATATATTTATGTAGCATGCACAAAAATATATTAATGATATTTAAACAGGTTATATTCACTCTCCCAGTGAGTTCATTGAGCATCAATCAGAAACTGCTACTTCTCCTCCATAAGGAAAGAAATGCAATGTGGTACACATAAATAGGATTCCTAGTGGTAGAGCATCATAGAATTCAACTCAAGGGTAGAATGGAGAGAATTTAGCACCATTCTCTGTAGCCTCTATTACTAGAGTTTTACTATGCCCAAAAAAGAGCAAATAGGATGCCATTCCTACACATCTTCCTGAGCACGTGATCTCCTTTATTACTATTCTCAGAAGGAAAAACAAATGGGAGGCACAAACTCTGTATGCCTACTTACTGTAAGAGTCAATCAATCCTGAAATAATTTCTTTGCAACACTGCCCAAAATAGCTCAAATTTTAAAAAGATAAGAGACACAACAACTGAAATAAGTTTGAAGATTATCTGGTTTGTTTGTTTAGATTTTTAGTACAAAAGTTATAATAATATTTTATTTACCGACAAAGATCACCCAAGAGTGGGTTTTTTCCCCTATGTTCTGCAAAACTTTGTTACTTAGCACACATAATACATAAATGTCTCTCAATTTTTTATTAGAAGATTTAACATTTTAACATTTTCTATACTTCTGTAGTAATTTTTTCACTCCATGTCAGTTTTAAACAAGGTAGTTAAAAGTTACATATATACAAAGCCAAAATATTTCTATTTAATCTACTTTACAAGAGACATCTGAAGTTTTTGATATTCCCAAGTGAAATGAAGGTCTGTTGAAATAATGATGTCACACAGGCAATAAGCACATCAACATGAAAATAGCTTAATTATTTTTCTTACTAGATTGTAAAATGGCAAACTTGTTTGACATAAATATTGAGATTAATATCTTATGATACTTCAGAACAGAGACATAGAATCTTGGAGGGAAAAAAACAAACAAGATAAAACAAACACCAAAAAATGAAGTTTCCTATTCCAAAGAGGAACAAGAAAAGAAGAGCAGTTAATTAAGTTTAAAATAAAGGAGTATTAGAAGTACATGCACATATACCCAGGCAATTCTTTTGACTCTCAAAAATAGTATATTATGTACATTCTCTACCATCATTTGAGTACTTCACATACCTTTGTTAGCCCTTCATATTTTCCATAATCTGTGTTCTTGAGCCATTCCATCAGTTTAGCATATCGAAGTAAATCTCTGTGAAATGGATGGTGATTGGGTAATGTCAATTCAACAGAGTGCTGGGCAAGAGTAGAACTCTGATCGTGACCCTTGATAAGAGAAAGTATTAAAGTAAATCTGGAAGCACTATACAGATGTGCTAGAAGTTTCTGGAAAAACTTAAAAAGAAGACAGTATCTCATTCAGATGAAAAGCATCAAAATACCTTGCACAGAAACAAAGTCTAGAGATGCAGATTGAAAAGACACCTAACATAACACAGATACTGAGATATTATAGCTGTGGCAGGTAACACATCTTAGTAAGCTTGTTTATTGCAAGGCTCATGTTGTTTACCACTTTGCCTTCAGGGTGAGTCAATTTGGCAGTTTTTGCGTGAGAATCCAAGGTACACCTGAGTGAAGATTTGATGATAAGTGTTCAATTATTTCTGAAAAATTCTAAGAGATTATTACATTATTTCTCTGAACCAAAAAAAAACCAACAACAAACAAACCACAGCTGCTTCTTTTTAAAGATGCTGTTCCCATATACCATAGAACATTTCAAGTCCCCAGTCAATGGGTGGCCTAGGTGTTAACGATGAGCTTTATGCTATGCCTCTGAAAGTCTGCTCCAGTTCAACCCACTTTAGTCCACTTTGCCCAAGCCTTGGTCAAATCTTAAAAACATCAGTTCACACACATTCTCTCTCCACACAAATGTAGACACACACATACACACACTTTCAGTAAACATTTGCTAAACAGTTTAGGACATGCAGCATAAACCAATCCGTTTAACAGCAAGCTACTAATTTCACACTCCTCCTTTTCTCTGGTTTATCTCCTGAAAAACACACTATCCTTTCAGTGAAGATCACATCATATTGCTTGAATAACGTGTGACTTAGCTTTTTTAAGCTTTCACTCGCTTGAACTCACAAGCTTCCTGGGCAATTCAGGAAGCAAGCAAGGTAACACCACAGTTCAGCCATGTACCAGAACACACAACCATTAGCCCTGGGTTAACAGAGGGGAGGACAAGACTTAATTTCAAAATGGCTTTAATATTTTCTGTAAAGTCTTATTTACTGGGCTTGCAATAAATACGGCCCAGTAAATCTTAAGCATAGTCTGTGCCATGGCAGCACAAAAAGACTGTCTTAACTGTGCTCCAATTCCTGTAGCATAACACACAGGTGGTTTATGCAGGTCAGTCAATGTCAGTCCCTGACATAGGAAGCATTCCTGGACAGTTCCGTCTTGGATATGACAAGTTGGCAGATATGACAAGTTATGGATACATATGTATGATACATATATGGATATGACAAGTTACATAGTTTAAAAACTGCCTTTGCATGTCTTTAAGTTGGAAAAGAAGCCAGTTTGGATCATAGAGTCAAAACTAAAGCGACTTCGGCTGGCTCACCTTTCTCTGTTGTTGGGTGCTAATCCGGTCAAGTCTGGTTAAAAACACCCTAAAAGCTTCCACAATACATTCACACATTTTAGTTTTAAAAAAATGAAGATATGAGTCTTGATATTATTTGTAAAAGACTAACCTTTACTAAGTAATGCAATGCAAACATGCCAGGTTCTGAACAAAGCTGTACTACTTCACAGAATCATAGTATGGTTTGGGTTGGAAGGGACCTTAGAGACCATCTAGTCCTGCCATGGGCAGGGACACCTTCCACTAGACCAGGTTGCTCAAATCCCCATCCAATCTGGCCTTGAACACTTCCAGGGATGGGGCATCCATAGCTTCTCTGGGCAACCTCTTCCAGTACTTTTTTGAATCCAACATAAACATGCACTTAGTTTGAGTCCTGTTCCCTTAATTACTTAAACTGAGACGCAAATGGACCCAAAGAAACAAGTCCTAAACAACTTCATTCATTTATTCTCACAGACAATGGGCAAGGGTCACACTATAAATCTCCCTTTTGAGAAAAATCTTGTATTTCAACTCCAACCAAATGCTAACTTTGTAAAGTGTAATTACTGCAACATATCATTTGGAATTGGAATCCAGCCAGCATTAGCCACACAGCTGCTGATGTGACTACTCAGGTCATACTCAATACAGTCTGTAATTTTGGGCATGCACCCAGCAAATTTTTTCAACAAATCTTTGATATGCCTTTATAAAAAACAGACGTAGAAAAACATTTATAGTTCTCTCTCCTATCCCCTGCAACATTCCTACAGCACGCATTTTAATATTCAAGTTCATTATAGTTTAAGACAATTTATCTGGTGGCTTTCATAGCTTTCTTCAACTAAGTCAGTCCAAAGGCTAGTTCATATTACTGCTAAGAAATACTCTCAGCTATCCAAGTTTGTAGTGCTTCTTTCATCAAACCACTTTATTCATGTCCCTTTATTACACACAACTTTTTATTTCTGCTTAGTAGTTGCATTCTTCATAATGCTAGATGAGAAATCCCCTCCCAAAATAAATTTCTCTCTCCAATCCAACTTTTCCACAGGACTAATCATTCTGGTTGTCCTAAATTATGTCCTGTTCAAGTCTGCACCAAAACATCATGGAGCTTCTAGGTGCACCTTCTCCATCTAATTAACAGGCTTCCTCTCACTACACATTTATATCAAGTGTTACCAAACAAAACTGCAAGTTTGTTATTCAACTGTTTCATCATTTCAAAGCTTCAAATTACTTCATATTTCAAAGGCACAAAGCCCAGAGTTGCCTTTTAACCAAATGCTGAACCTGGTTGTTAAAAAAAAAAAACCCTTTAGAGTTATAGACAGACAGTAAGATTAATCAAATATTATTAGGACACAATAAAGGCAACTGCATTAACTGTTAGTAACAGTTACCGCAAACAGTTTTTAATGCTGCAGTGAACAGCAATCCAAAGCTGCATTTGTTTAAAACTTTTAAGATTTATTCACATTTTAATGTAAAGGAGATGAAACATCTTAATATCTTATAACAGTAGTTTGAATCACAGCATTGGGTTTGTTTGCTTTTAAAAAAAAAAGAACAATTTCATACTTCCAAGATAATACATTTAGGCTAAAATGTCAATGCATCTTTCATTTTCCACCTAATGAGTTCTGAATCAGAGTATGTCTTGCTTGTATTGGCAGCTGCCTAGACATCATCATGTTTTCATTTGCTGTTTTAATTTAGAAATCTTTATCTGCCTTAGTTTTTCTTACCTACTTTTATTTTTTTCTTTTAAAGAAACATTTTAAACAAATAATGCAACTCTTCAGATGTTAAAGGTAACAAACTATTCCAGTTAGACTTTGCAAAAACATGGGACTGAGAAATTGCTATATTCTGTTCATCAGACTAACAACAAAGCCATTTTAGTAAGATGACACAAAAATCTGTTATACCTCCAACACTTGAATCGGTACTGCAAAATGAAATACACACTTTTTTTTTCTTTTACAACAAGCAAAAAGGCTTTGCACAGGTTCATCTCTTGCAGTTAATGAACTCTCCCTGCTTAACCTTACAGCGAGGTTGCATTTTTTATCTGCTGATTAATACCTCACAGCTATCAGCAGGCCGAAACTTTTCAGAGGGGAAATTGATATGAAAAACAATGTGAGGCCACTATTAGTACCACAATTTAAAAAAAAAAAATTGAAAAAAAATATTGCAAATTGGTAATAGCATTCTCAATAGCACTGAAAAGTCTCTTTTAGAAGTATTTCACCTAATACATAGTATTACTTAGTAATAATAATCTCTTACCATTTTAAAAAATAAAATCCTCAGAACAGAACATCAGAAAAGGCATTCTGTTAAACAGCCACTTCCATACTCAATTCCAGTATTCTAACTTTGTGAATGCATTTACACAGGACTTAACATAATATAGCTTCTGCTTGCTTATTTAAAGCCAGAACACACAGTCTATGCTCAGTTTTTCAAAATATGAAAAGTAACAGAAGAAACATACCTTCTTAAGAACAGAAACTAAAGGCAAAAAATTTAACATGCTGTGGAACTAGAATTCTGCAAAGTGAAGAAAATGTAGGAAGCGCTTATCTTTTCCATAAAAAGCCAGGCTTGTACTCTCAAATGCAATTTTCTATACAATTATCCAGCGTAACTCTATTCCATTTTCTGCACGCAGTCTAATACATAAAAACTAAAACTTCTAAAACTTTGATTGTGCTAATATGTATAAAAACAGAATTATTTTTTATTTACAAATATTACAATTTCACACATTGCAATATATGTACAGTTGTACCCATATTACAATTTCGTGAAAACATTTTTCCTCCATACACCTCAGTCTGTCTCTTAGCAATTTCTGAAGATCAGATCAGAGGCTTGTTAGCTCATAAACAGATAAACGAAGCTTGAGGGATCATAAAAATAATGGAAGTGAGAAGGGGCATAAGTCTGAAGCTCTGCAATCCGTAAGGACAAATTTATTTTTGTAAAGCCAAAGATGCAGCTGCTAGTTAGGTAAGTCAAGCTCAAAAAAATTAGTTAGAAAAGCTTGTATCAAACTTGATGTACTCACTGGAGCGGAAAGATAGTAGGACCTGTTATAGAGTTGAAGGAGGGTCTGAGTAAACTAATTGGAGATAAAAAAAAATACAGAAATTTAAAAACTGATGCTAAAAAGACATCCAGCCTTTAGGAAACAAGTCTCAGGACAATGATTTCTGAATATTTCAAGTTAAGGCTCAAAAATCATGGTTCAAACTTTTAACGTTGTATGTGTTTGTTTTTTGGGTTCTTTTTTGGGTTTTTTGTGGTGTTTTTTTTTAATCGCCCTTGAAGTTCAGACAGCAAGAACTCCAACGTTCTCAGCCTCTGACACCGTTAAAAAAAAAGCCAATGCTTTTTCTCCTCAATTAATCAAGCTTTAAAATTAAAATAAACCCTTATATATCACAGGATGTGTTTAATTCAGATAGCAAACCCACTAAAAAGAGGTGGGGTTTTTTAAATGTAAGAGACTTCTGTAGGCCACTATAGTTTGGTATGCTTGGTAATATCTCTGCCTGAAGTGCTTCTAGCAGTCCATTCATTCACTGCCTACATTCACAGAACACGTCCAATTTTAGGTAGATTGTTTCTCTTCTTAGGAAAAGTTTGACCAAAAATTTTGTATTAAATAGTAAGAAATAATACCTGTTGAACAAATACGCTGTTCAAATGACTGGCAAGTCTCCGTGCAAATTGCTCACGCAAGTCACTAAACCGCTGCTGTTGCTGTTTCACTGCATGAAGCATATCATGTCCTAAAACCAAAAAGAACTTCACAGAGTACAAAATACATAGTAATATATTGTATATGGGAATCAAGATGACCAGAGGTCACAATTCCCTCAAACTACAGAAACAAAATTTGAGACTAGTTGGAAAGGCATATAGAATAAAGGCACTGCCATAATAAATTTTGTATGTTAGACTGTAATCTAACAAAAACATTACCTGGACGAAGAGCTACATTCATACACTGGAGAAGGGCATCTGCTGCATTAGTGCAGGCCTCAATGCCTCGAGAAGAAGTCAGATCTCCCTCTTGAAGGGCCTTTATATGACCTTTAGCCAAATCCATGTGATTCTACAAAATAATGGATAGTACCGTCCATAAATCAGAAGCAGGTTAATCTGCTATGCTTTGAATGATAAATACAATTCCATCATCATATTTACTGAAGTTAGTGCAATAATAAAACAGAAAAATAAACTCATTATTTTAAATAAACCTAACATACGTTTGCTAAAGAGGGTAGGAACTTAAAAGAATTTTATACCTGATGTGAACAACCATAGTACCCACAATAAAAATGCTTACCACTAAGAACTCTATCTCTGACAGCAGTTTCACGTTATTTGTGTTGCTGAGATGGATTAGGTGGTTGCTTTCTGAAATTTGATCCATTTGTTCCTTTACACTCTGAAGCATTTCTTCATAACTGCTCAGCTTTAGCTCAATTTGGTCAACTTCCTTTAGAGCTTCATCCAGCAACTTCATCAAGATATTCACCTGTTTTTCTGAGGCCATAATTGATTGGATATTTGCCTGTACAGAAAATTAAGCCACCACATTTTAAGAGACATCTTTATATCTCAAAAGCGTTCTGATATCTCCTTCTGTCTTTATTATTGACAAATAAACACCTTCCAAAACTCCTGATGAAAGCGACAAAACAATATAAGCTTGTAGTACTTCTCATTTAAAGTGTTATTGAACACAGTAGTTCCTCACTCTATGACACTTTTTTCTTTCACAAAGAAAAGATATAAAACCAAAACTTTGCTGAAGTTCTTAAAATTAAGTATTGACCTGCACAAAAATCAAAACCAAACAGTAATCCCTACTATACTGGAACATTCTTAGTTCCAGAAAAACAGCTTAGGTGATAAGGATATATCTTCTGTTGCAAGATCAGCTCTCTCTACAACAACAGCCATTTTCAAAATATAAGAGAAACATATAGCTTGACAATTTGATGAAATTGTTCACTGTTCCCTCAAGACTGTATCCCCTGCATCTCCTTATGTTTTCTAAGTGTCCTCTAGAATGCTGGGTTGTTCAAAATGCAAAATAGCAAACAATATAGTACTGTTACATAGAGTTGAATACTGCAATGTTATTAGATTAAACCAGTTGCCTAATTACACTGAGAGTAGTATTTTAGGCATAAGAGTTCACATCCACGGACATGAACATGAACGTCTATTCTCTCTCTCCCTGCAGCCCTGCCTTCAAGAGGAGTATAGGCAGAATGCCTCCCCTCTTTTTCTTCTCAATTCTTCCTCATTTGAAAGCCTGTGACCCACCCCAGAAGGTCTGGAAGGTAAAGAGGAAAGCTGAAGATCTTTAAAATCTGATAATAGACAGAATGTAGCTTTGCTTAGGAGCAGATATACATTTACATTTAAATATGTGGCAGAACACATTAGCTACCTTTTCAAAGAATGCTACGTAGTCAGTATCAATGAAAACAGTTCAACAGTTCTAATATTGTACATTAGAAGAAATGTTTACCCCATCTAGCACTTGTAGCTCTCTCGACAACTTCTCTGCAAAGGCTTCAGCGTTAGAAATAGCATATTCACACCCTTCCATCATTATTTCAATATCCTGTTCCTCTCTTGCATTTAACTCCTGGTATTCATCCACAGCTTCTTCATCACCTCCTGCCACACTTTGATTCTCTCCACTTGGAACGGATTCTTACGTAAAGAAGGGAAATAAAACATATTATCAAGTGCAGAAAGTCAAAAGCATTTTAAAAGCACTTAAGTATGTTCAACTATCTTAAAGTAAATAAATCCATTAACTTTCCTAACAAGCACCAGCTACCTACGTACAATTTTTTCAAGTCTCACTCTTTCATGGGCTTCATTAAGATTCCCAGAACTGGTTCTCAACAGTGATGTTTTCCAAATTATGCGATGTAAGTAAAATACAAATAGCCACCACCCTTTATTGCACGTACAAAGGGACATACCATCTCGGTTTATTCACCTCTCATGTTGATAATCAACATCAGAATATATTACAGTATTACACTAGACTTATTAGCAAAAGATCAGTAGAATCTGAATCAGTAGAATCTGTCTTTTGGTACACATATTATAAGGGAAACATACTAAACTTGATTAAGAAACACATGACCGAATAAATAAAAATTATATTGATGCTCAAGGTAAGTTTCACAGCAGGAAAATCAGTACTGAGGTAAGTAAAAATTATGTAACAATGTTTTCATGAACTATGGTTTCTCACAGCAGTGCTTAATTAATTCAAAGGCTGACAACTGATTTACAAAACATTAACACAGTCCAGCCAGAAAGCTTTTAGGACAGTTGAAACATCTCTCTTAGATTATCAAGTTGCTAGAGATATCCAAAGCACTATTTTAAAAAAAAGAAAAAGCATATTATTTAAGAAAATTTGCTTACAAACCAAAATAAAGGAAAAAGGTGTTACGCACCTTCTGCAACTTTAGGCAGTTCTGAAGAATTAAAAGGTACAGAAAAGCAGAGGAAAGGAAGCAGAGAATGTTAGCTAGACAAAGCATGAACAGTGTGTATATTTTTAAGTGGCAGTAAGTTTGAATGTTTTAATATTGCACGAACTTGAAAAGTTAAAGGTTGGTTAAAAACAAATTTCAGTCAACATCAAAATACAGAAATGCTATCCTTCCTGTTTTACAAGTTCTTCTGCATAAGCCAGTCTAGTATTTAATATCAGCAGTTTAACCACTTCTGACAGACTCAACGTGAGATACGCTTACTTACTAGGCTTTACTAAAAAAATTTAACTATTGTTAAAAGATAATGTGACTATGAAATATTTCATACAGTATGAGCTAACAATATACAAAGCCTTCTTAGCAACCAGTCACATAAACTGTAATAGGGTCCAGCAGAACTTAACACGTACTTCACCGTTCATAAACTCTCATCTAAAATCTCATATAACCTTTAGCATGCTACTGAAGCATCACTTTTTAAAGCTTTTTTCCAATTCAGGGGAAAAGAAAACAGGAACAAAAGCAGATTCGTTACACATTTAGACCTACCAGATCTTGCAGTTAGATTTTCATTTGTTAAAGAAACAGAATCCCTTAGAAATACAATAAGCTTATCAATATTCAAAATTTCATTAATAAAGTATTTTTTCTCAGTTCTCCGTTTTCTAGTGCAAAACATGTTATCTAGTCACCTTGTTTATCTGAAGACTTCGAAAATATAAAAGAATAATACTGAACAGGACTAAACATCAGGATTAGGATTTATTTTTTTTAGCATATCTGTTTTACCTCAATAATTATTAAAAACTTTATACTTACAATACAGTTGTAGAAATTTACCTTCCAAAAGCTGTGAACTAACATTAATAAAGTCAATTTTCTTTCTAAGATATCTCTGATTGAGTTTCCAGATACATGAAATGAAGGTGTTCTTTTCCACTGTGCTGCTTGCAACCCATTTGTAAACTTTGTCAAAATGCAAGTCAAATTCAGGATTCTCCTGCAAAACATGAAATATGTTACAGGCTCAACAGTGAAATGAGTCTCTGAGCAGCAGAGATTGTTTACGCATTTAATTATTGACATGACAGAATAAAAATGAAATTACACAGATGCCAACCTGAAGCTCATACACACCAACGCTGGAACCCTGGCACCTTAATGAAGGTGCTAAAACACTGAAAGTGAAAAATCAGAATCCACGCTATGAAGATGGTATTTTGCTGAGCCAGATAAGGCAACAAGAACACATAACACAGATATCTGTAAGAGTTTCAGCAAACATTTGATAGCGCTGTCTGCATTGAAACACTGTCCTCAGAATGACTAATGCCTTGTGTTAGCCTTCTGAAAAAGGGTAGCTGGAATTACTGACAACATATACCACACAATTCAAGGAGACTTAGGAGAACAAGCAAGAGAAAAACATTACGAGCACTTTATATATTTTATAGATACCATAGTATTTGATAGCACTGAACAGGATAGAAAAGACCATTTGGTATTTTAACAGTAAAAACTACTATAGAAGTATTTTCAACTAGATTTATTGCCTGATGAGAACATTACTTTGATAACAATTGAATAATTTCTACAGCCACTTAGAAACTCAACATGGACTGCTAACTGGTAATAGTCCATTTTAAAGATGATGTTATAAGCATTTTACAAGGTCCAGCCTCCTTCTGATGAAAAATGTTATTGCACGAGACATGTTAAATTCTTACTTATATATAGTTTGCAAAAATAGTTGTACTATTGCTGCTACTTATTACTTATATTATCACCACCATCTGTAGAAGCAGGCTGCAGATGAAACTGCACATGATGGGAAATGGTATTTCCTGCACAGCACAATAAAAGTGGTTCTGTTTTTTTCCTGTAGCTTATATTGATAAATATAATTACCACACATTTGTAAACAAACAGTATCATTACCTAAAATTTGAGTTGTCTCACAATTAGTACAGGAAAGGCCTGTGTCAAAAGAGTTGCAGAGGATCACATTTGGAAACCAAAACATGATGAACCTATCAACTTTAATTCTGACGTTTTTTAATATGTGACAGTTTGGCATTCAACATTTGTTTTTTGAAAGAAAATTTCACAATCGCTCGTTAGAGTGGTATATCCATTACAGCATATTTCTGAAAACAGTTACCAAATTCTATTTTGCAAGAAAAGCCCTGAAAGGTGGTATAATTTTAAACAGAATCTTAACCTGAAAGCAGCAATTCTCCAATATGGTATTTAGGAACAACAAAGAAAATCTAAAATCTAGCCAACAAGCATGTGGATTACTGAAATAACAAAACATATTTAACCTACACTTGGGGAGGGGGAAATCAAAGAATTTTCGACTTCATAGTTTTCTGCACTATTCTCCCAAATCACCAGTTAACAGAAAATAAAACTAGACATCACAGGATGAAAAATTTTCACCTATGCTTGTTTGTAAAGATTAGTTTATGACAACAGATGAATTTAAATGGTCAAAAACAGGTTGCTCTTGTTGTTCTACGGAAAAGGACACCACCTCAGGACTGTACGCTTTCCAACAAATGGCCAATGTCATGATTTAGAAAACAGACTATAAGAGCTCACCTTCAAGCTTATATATTGCTCATTGAGAATGTTTTAAGTGTCCTAGCAATAAAATGTCACATGTAGCTGAATGTCATTAGTAAGATGGTTATAAATTTTTTTAAGGGAAAATAAGCTTGTCATAAAAATTTACATAAGACTTGAAACATACAAAAAAGTACTGGTCCTTAGCCCAAGCACTCTACAGTCACTGAGGGATCACTACAAAAAATAAGGCAGATATTCAGAACATTGCTATTCAAGTACATCTGGACTACTCTTACTCAGTTTACCAGGGTTATATTCTTGGAAAGGCTGGAAGAAAACGTAGGCATAAACTGCACAGGAATGTATCATCTTAATTCCTAATTAATGTGTTATTAATCTAAGTTTTAAAGCAGTCAGTATCAAGGAAGTTAACTATAACTTGGAACCAAAAGGACGTTCTGAGCACAGCATTAAACCAAAAAGTTACACATACCTTAACAGCATCTTTGGCATCAACAATAGCAAGATCTCGAAGTGCCCATGCAGTCTGCCTTTTGTAGAAATCTCCCTTGTCAGATTTTTTCACTTTTACCACATTTACTTGCACTGGTCGTTCCGTTGTCACTGTTAAATGAAGTAAAAGAGTAACTTCAAACCGCACAAATTAACATCTATTTCTGCTGTACTTCAACTTCTGAAACATATTACCTGTGGGGCAGATTTCATAATATTTATTTCATGAAAAGAGACCCTTTGAAACATTTTCATCCTCAATACCCACAGCTCAGTTTAAGTCTCAGTCAACCAGATAGAAATTTCTATACAGCTTGTTAAGACATGAACTCAATTTACAGATATTTCTTTGATGCAGCAGACCTCGGACCATGGCCACATAACTGACAAAATACAGAAGTAACTGGAGAACAGAGTCAGAATAAAAAAAAACATTTTCTGAGACTTCTCAGTCAAAAAAAATATTCTATCAACCCAAAGCAGCTATTTTTTTGAATAGGTGTTATATAATACACATACACTTAAAGGAATATTAGAACTCAGTTCAGTTACTGTGCCTTTCCACAGCCCTCTGCCCTGAACTCTAACCAGTACTCTATTGCATTTTATTTTGGCTGATCAGCCTAGCTACTCACTAAATCCCCTTTTAAGCCTGCTTCAAAAGCTCACCAGTCCCACACAAATAATTTTGATTCTTTCATTTCAAATTACAACGAGATCTGGGAATAAAAGTACAATATTTTGTTTCTTTTTTAGTAAAAGCAATAATGGAAGTATGTGATTGTAGTTTTGCTTAAGCCATAACAGATAGCCAGTCGGAAAGAATTTAAGTTTCCAGGTACCCAAGTATGGGGACAGAGACAGGGAAACGTGTATTCTGCTATAGGGTTAAGTTGCTCTGGCTGACACCACTTATCTTAGCCATGATTAGTCTCTACCTGGTTGTCACCTTCCTGCCCTTATATGGAAGAAAGAGAGGATTATATTGCAAACCCAAGTTGACAGTTAACTGAAACAATAGAGCGCAGGTGCTGGAATAAGGAGTTCAACCAAGAGGAAGACTTTGAGCCTTCACCCCACAACCCTCAAAGAAGACCTCTAGAGAACAGTGCGCAGACGCAAGAGGGAGGGTATAGATGTAAATAACTTCAGGGAAATAATCTGAATATGTATAAGATTTCTGAGAAATGAATATGACTGACTGTCCTAAATAAATACGTGGAAGTGAGACTAACCAGTGGGCATGCAGGAGGATCACAGAGGTGATCTCCCACGCACCCAGCACTGAAATAAAGCTTTGCTTCACAGACTTTGTCCTCTCTTAAAAACTACATAGGTGAATGTTTCTCACAAAGTATAAGCTACAATTGATTTTCTCCATTAGAAATGGAAAGCACTTGTTTTATATGGGGCAAGAATAAACATTGTAAATAAAGCTGAGACAAATGCAACTGAATAAAAAACAAAGGTGAAGACAAGAAATAGGGTGTGGTATTACTATGTACCTGTGGCACACAAAAAGCAGTTTCTCTTCTTTTTGCCTGCTTTGCACACGTTCACAATGCTCAACAAGCGTTCATCATTGGGAGTGAAAATATCCCTCTGTAAAGCATGTTTGATTGCAGTCATTTTCTCTCAGCTGAAAAATTTTAAGAAGTCATAATACATTCAGGCACATTTAACACACAAAAAAAGAACTGTTCATTTACTTAAAGCAACTACAGTTTTCAGAAATTAAATTTTACAGGTAACTTAATGAATCATAATCTAGACAAGCATGATTTAGGTAGAAGACCAGCCCACTTTAGGAAAAAGTCTAAGATAAAGCTTACAGTTGTCCAAATGAAGTAAGATGGTAATTTCTCAACACCAGGATGACCCTTCTTAGAAGTAAAGGGGAATGTGAGGTATTAAAAAAAAAAGTCAAAATGGGAATTAAGAAAAAAAAGACTCCCTCACTAAGTAGTGGTATTTTAGAATGGGCATGAATGCCGTGAATCCAGTAAAAATCTGTATGAAGACAGCTGAACAAAAAACCTCAGAAAATTTTACAGGATGGAGAATGTGAAAGTGAAGTCACTACGGTGATGACCTTAAATGAAACACAAAACCCAGAATCCTTCAAATATACCTAAAACCATCAATTAATTTCCAGGACTCTTTCACCAAATCAAGGTTATACATTGGGCAGACCAGACTGAAAATAATGTTATATTTAAAGGGAGAAAAAGTGTCTCTGGCTCCTCGCTTCGCAGGAAGACTTCTGGAATATATTCTGGATACAGTATGTCATAGCATTCATTCAATCCACCACTCAAATGCCACAATTTCAAGTCTAAGAAATTCCTACTTTTGAGTCTTGGTGTACCACATACACATCCTTACTCTCTGCTGGTAGAGGGAAAAATCATTCTGATTCAGGATCAGTGTCCCTGCATGCTTCCTCACTCCCTCCTCCCTTGGTATCATAACAGAAATTCTAAATTAGTACTTGATCCCATGTTATGAGAGCATTCTCAAGTATCCTGCTTGAACAGCTTTCTTAAAGCAGAATAAGTACATCACACTCTATTTGGTGGAAGAAAAAAACCCAAACCAACCAACCAAAAAAAAACCAGTGTACTAGAGTTTTCCCAGGTTGACACCTCTGTAAAGAACATTTGTGGTGGTTATCTGTTGTCAAATTCATCATTGTCAATTCCTGAAGTTACTAGAAACTTATTATTAATCTATGAGTGGCACTGTGTTTATAACTTAACTTTACTCAGAAAGCAGACATTACTTTTTTTTTTTTTTTAATTAATAAAAACATAAGACAATGCAGAAGACCCATGTAATAGATTTTAATAAAATTATTTTTTAAGTTTTAAGTCAGATTTATCTTCTGGATACTGAAGTCTCTTTCATAAAAGCTTCCTTAGAACAGCTCCTAGAAGACACAAACTGAGGGGACAGATACACACCTAAGGCAACAAATCTCTGAGCCTCTAGAAATACAGCATTCAGTTTCTTTATGCTTTAATGTTTTGCAAAGACCTGTTTCCCTGCTCTTGCCAGCTACCACATACTACTAAATGTAAGGGGTTGTTCTTCCTCTTTATCCTCAAATGAGGGTCTGGCAATTGTTACAGTAACGCAGAATAAAGAAATGCATCTCTGTAGCTAGTAGAAAGGGCAACTTCAAGGCCGTCTAGATCTAAAAAGGCCAGAGCAGAGTTTTGCAAAGGTAAGTCCATTAGGTTTGACTAGTTTGCTGCCTTTTCTTGGATATATGGACTGGAGCTCAGAAATGGAACACTTCTTTAATTATGGAGTTTCTTATCCAGTAAGGGAGTAACAGGATATTTCAAAAAGAGAAAGAAAGGAAGGATGTACGCTTAGTAATAAATTCTGAGATTTCTTCCTGGAATCAAGTGCTGACCTTGAATCCTGTACTCTAACCAAATGCTAAAAAAGACAGACTTCTGCTGAAAAATAGCAGATGTTACTTATTCATTCCATCAAGAACTGCCCTTTACACCTTCTGGTACACTGGCAGATATAGTTTAATGACAAGGACACAGTCGTATACCAAATCAGACTATTAGGTTGCATAAATGAGGTGCACCTGCCATTAAAAGCAAAAGTACTTTCCTAACAGCACCCAAAAGTTTGCTTTCTAGTTTTTCTCCTCAGTAAGAACAGAACTTTCAGGTGATTTGCGGGAGGTAGAGGGGCAGAAAAGGAGGCAGAGGGAGACTGGGGGGCAGCAGGGCATTGGATCTGTTCACAGAGCTCCCCCTTGAAGTGATTCACCTCTGCAGTAACAGCAGCCAGCAGCGGAAGAAAGTAAAGGGTGAGAAGAAGAGGCTGTAAGAAAAGCAAGCTGTTCAGATTTGTGGGACACATTAATTGGTTTGTTTAAAAACATTCACTGAGAGTTCTGATTGTCTTTGGCAATGCCTTCGAGTAAGTATACAACATGGTCGGAGGGTACTTCTAGCATATTCATTTATGATGAAGAATTTGCAGAGGTAAAATAAGATCAACATTAAATTAACCATGCACCAAACAAGAATAAAATCCCAAGGAAGTCACAAAATTCTGAAAGAGACTTCCTGGATAGATTTCAGTATAATCACTTGGTTCCCTAGCAAAGCATTGTGTAGTGCCCACCAGATTCTAGAAATCTCAGGAGGGGAGGATGGGACAACATCACCCAATACTCAAGCTTGCAGAGATCAATCATGTAAGAAAAAAACAACCAAAACAAAAATGTTACAAAGCTCCAGAAAATTAAGGAATTAGGTATATTCACCTGATTCAGAACAGTTCCTCACACTACATAGAGATTCTAGGCAGACTAAAAAGAGCAACACTTAGACATCACATTCCAATGTTTTTATTTAAATACAGAAGAGTTAATATTACCCTGAACTTGTGCCTTAAAATTCTAAAGTGTATTAAAAACCTGATTAATATACATCACATGCTACATTGCCTGATGCTCAGACAATATGTGGAATTAAAGTTTAGGTTGGATGTTTCTCTTGCTGATGCCTGGGTTGATTTCTCTGACAAACACACGGCAAATGCAAAAAGGTTCCCTTGGCACTTGAAACAGAAAATGCATTGACTTTTCTTTTAGTCTGTTATGATCCACAATGTCTCAGCTCAGCTGGCCACAACCATATCTCTCATCTTAGGCAACCTGGCAGTTTTAAAGATTAGTAACCCAATGGCTTTGGGAAAACAAGGGCCAACATACCAAGCTGGAATCAGTATTGTCAAGTGCACAGAGCCTGGGTCATCCAAAGAAATGCTGTTTATATGACACCCTTACGGCAATGTAACAATCCATAGCTGCTGTCTAACAATTGTCCTCCTCTTTCATCAAATACTGAGCCTATATTTTGTTTCCCAAATTGCATCAGGTTGTCATTCCTGTTACTCTTCAACAGGTGCATAAGATAAATACATAAAATACTGACAACCTGCTGCATTTCAGAAACATCCCCTTTTCCTTCCTGATTTAGGATTTTACTTTCTGCTTTAAGTCACATTCAGATTCCTGCAACTTGTTAACTCTCCCATTTCAGTGCTAACCCAAGTTGTTCAGGTTGTGCAGAACACACTTTTCCCATGAAACAGAACACATTAAACCCAAGATCAAAGACTTGCTTTAACATATAGTCCAACTTCTGTTACAAACTCAGCCCCCTCAGTCACAGACACAAAAACCTTCACAATGTGCCAGGACCAAGCACGTCGTTAAGTTCTTCACACATGAATCCTGCTGTCCCAAAGGAGCACAGAATTAAGCACAAGGAGCTGAAAATGAAACTGCTTCCTCAGAAAAATGCTTCAAGAGAGCCGAGACCATATGAGTCTCTAATAAATCCCTTCAGACATTGCTACTTTTTTTTTTTTTTTTCCCAGTAATGTTACAGACAAAGCCTCACCTACATGAAATCTATCCAAGACATCTCATCACAGGCATAGCTTGTCCAGGAAATACATAGGAAAGATTGAACAGAGCAATGTGGTAAGGCTACTTCGTGAGAACTGCTTAGCCTAAGTGTGTAAACAAGAAAACATGCTACTGCTGCCGCCTATCAGGTTAAAACATAACATGAGTGTAGCCTAACTATAACATCCCCGGGAATTAATCAATCAAAACATCAGTCATTTAACAGGAAAACTCAGAAGAGTTACTTATAGCAGCGGCGGCCTCCCAAGGGCCTGTCTGACACCAGCTCCACCGCCTCCCACCTGTGAGTCCTGCAG
>NW_009627191.1:37589-49938 GCF_000690535.1 Cariama cristata | reverse complement strand
TCCTCCCCGCGCTGGCACCGGCGGTGTGCCCGTCAGGCCCCAAGGGAGGTTTCCTTAAAAGCTGAGCCAGCACGGAGGGTTGCACCTCGCAGTTCTTCTAGAAATATTTGTCATTTGTAGGGCTGGGGAATGTTTGGTTAGTTGTAGGTTTGTTTGGTGTTTTTTTGGGATAAGCCTCGCCTACAAATAAGGACATCCAGCCCCAAATTCCTGGCTTTTTATATTAACAGAGGTTTATCGGTTAACAGAAATCTCTGTCAGATTCTCACAGTACGTGGCTATCGATGGAATGTATCGAAAAAATGTAGAAATGAAACTTTTAAGAATTACATTTGTGAATGGATCTTGTAATTATCCTTTAAGGCTACGACTGTTAGATTTTCACTGTCTCATAATGTGTTTTCTACATTATATTCTACCACCCATAGAAGCCCTAACTTTACTTCATTTTGTCTGGGCAAAAGTTAACCAAATAAGAGGTCAGATTCTGCAGATATTAATTGATAAAAGTTTCTGTTAAAGCACACTTGAAATTAAGGAGGAGTGCTGTTGAATTAAATGGGAACTTAGTTACCAAATGTAGACTGTAAATCTAGTTCCTTTTCCTTCTAACTGAAAAGTGAGAGTAATCCAAATTACCCAGTTTCTTAGTCTAGTTTACATCTGACTTCTGAGCGTAAATTGTAAGGATTTGAGTCTGGTGAGTCAGTGCAAAATTATTCACTATGCAGCATTTACTACACAGTATTTTCTTACAGATTTGTGTAATTCGAGGAATAAATTTATTGCACATCATCCCAGGAGTAGCAAATAATGTAAACTGATAAAGAAAAGAAACAGTGAAATACCCAGCTGTTAACAAGAGTTCAGTTCAAGCAAAGACAGCCAGTTTTTTACTTCAGTTTTAAAAATTTTATTTTAATGACTATCACTAGGGACTTGTATTCTGTAAACCGACTGGGAAGCTACATAAAAATGCACGCCCTTCAGAAAAATCCAGTTCTTTTCAGTACGATTTGGTCAAGAAACAGTTTTAGGTCCAGCATGGAAATTAAAAAGCAAAAGTAGGAAGAAAAGAGACATCAGCTCAGTTGTTAAAGATACAGTGGGACAGAAGATGCAAGTTCAAACCCCTGCTGTATTCAAAGGACAGACTTAAACCCAAGTCTTTCATGGTCTGGTTAGTGCTTTTATTTTCAGAGCAAGGTTGACTCTTAGTTGATGAACATTTAATTATTTATACAGAGCAAAAAAGTCCAGACATTGAAAAAGATTCATTTAGAAAAGGGACCTGGCCCCAGATTTTCCGTATTCTGCAACTAACCTAAGCACCAAGTGTGGAGACAGTCTGTAGTGTCTGTCTTGTTCAGGAGAAACTCATCTGTGTGTTCTTGTGGAATTCTTCAGTAAAATTAAAAAAGAAAGAGGGCAGTACTGAAAACCAGAAGGAAAATAAAGTCGGGAGACATGGCATGTTACTTCTTACTCTGGCAGTTTCTTTCTCTATACAGGCTGGAAGAAAATTACATTGTCTGTGAAGGAGTTTGTTTACCAAGATGCATCCTTTATGCCCATTATTTAGACTTCTGCAGAAAAGAAAAACTGGAACCTGCCTGTGCTGCAACTTTTGGGAAGGTAAAGAGTAAATGCCTTCATAATTGGTTAGATTAATTCTTTGGTAGAATCACGATTTAGTATGCCCGTGTCAAAATTCCTCTCAAATTCACATGTTTTTTACTGCTAATGTACATGGAATCAGACTGACTACACTGTTCCATATGAAGGGATTTCATGGCATCAGCTTTAGGAGAATGAAACTGAAATTCCCTTTGATTTATTGTTATTTCATACAATAAAGGGCATTCTCTCCGAGAGCTTTTTATTCCCTTTTTGATGATGACATTAATGGGGTTCTTTCCACAAAACCAGATCTGACATGGAAGACACTTTTAATTATACTAAAGGCAGTGTAAAGTGAGATGCGACACAAGAAGCAATACAAGAAGGGGAATAAAAATTAATAACACAAAGAGCTCCTGAGTGAAAAATTGTTGATTCATCCTCTTTTCTACCCTTCCCTACAATTAATCCTGAAATCATTTAATGAAAGGGAGATGTGAACTCTCCAAATTAAATCCTGAGTAGTTAGTGAAACAGGAAACCAAAAATGCTTCAAGGATCATCTTTTTTTTAAACACTACTGATCTAGTCATTGTTCATACATAGCAAAATGCATTAATTTAATTAAATAAGAATAAGGGATTTAAAATCCAGTTCATAAAATGTTCATTTACTAATTTTTTTCCTCTTAAGTTGGATGTACTGAGAAAGTGTATGTCTCATTTTCGTTACACAGCTCCAATATAACTGAGGAAGACAATAATTTTCCGTTCAAACATTGTTTCGACAGTGATCTGTCTGTTAGAGGTATCTATTAGATCTACCTCTATCATGGAATTACTTTCTTACTTAATAAACCTTTTGCTTAAAGCATCATTCTTTAAAGGAAGAGTAGGATATTTTAGGGAACTCATCTCAATCTCAGGAGTCCAGTGACAGAATGGTTTGCTTGACTTGGATTAAATCACATAACGTGAATTCTTTATGTGCAGCATAGAGCTAACAGAAGCTTTCATAGGGTTTCAGTGAGCCTAAATAAGTTTAAGACTGTCCAGCACTTTGATAGTGGAGGACACAGAAGCACCTGTGAGGCAAATATTTGCTTGCTTCAAGCTTCAGATCACACTTTTCAAATAAAAACCGTATTTATTTGTAGTTGTTTGACTTTGAAAACAGAAGAGCTCGAGAGCAGATCTTTCCCTGTTGTGTTTAGATCTCTGAAGCAAAAGTTGTACTTTAGGGACATGAATGAAACAGGATCCTGGTGAAGAAAACTAGATTTTAAATTGTAACAGTGAAAACGAAAAGGAAGAGCAGGTGGGAAGGGTGGGAAGGAGGTTATGGGCGGGAGGACTGGAGATACACAGCAAGATGGATGAGGATGGAAAGACCCCTGCAGTGTAAAACATGCTTAATTGTTTATGTCGTGCCATAAGTGTCACAAATACTTGTTGATGGACTACATTAGACCATATATGTACGGTATGATTTTTCTATGAACAGATTTCTAGGAAAGGCTAGCAGTGTTGGAAATTAATACAGTTATTTTCTCTTTAGACCATTCGCCAGAAATTCCCTCTCCTTACCACGAGGCGGCTTGGAACAAGGGGCCATTCAAAGTAAGGCACAATTGTCTGTGTATCCACTTACAGAATGCGTTCTAGGAATGACATGTATTTCCATGTCTCCGTAGTAAATGCTAATCGGCAGGGGGGTTTATTCAGATGACAAGCTGCAAGTGATCGCTTTCGTGTACATGATAAAACTGGTACAGAGTGTGAATTTGTAAACATTACTACAGGCATAATTTGTAACACTAAACTGATCAAGCTTCTAAAACTTGTCAGTATATTTATAGAACCATGCATTTGTTGCAAATATATGTAAAAATGTTTTATATAAAAGATGTTATATAATACATATATGTTTATTACAGCTGCTCATCTTTCTGTGAATAATGTGCAATTTAACTATGATCTTATTTGCCTTTTGCAAACCTAACAACTTTCATTGTGTTCTCCACATAGAAATATGGATTAATTTAAAGACACTAGAAAAAAAAGGATGTCTTAAATTGAGAGGAAGGTATACGTCTGCTCTTTGTTGTGGGTAACTTATAAAAACTCTGAAAAGTATGCAACCTGTAGTGCAGTCATTTCGTAAGTAATGTATCCAATTAATTTGCATATTTGATCTGTGGAATATTAGGCTTAGGAAATTATCACAGATAATTACATATCTCCTGTGGTGAAATTTTTGTTAGTTCTGGTTCTGACATTATGCTTTTGGCCATGATAAAGTTAGTGTGAAACTGTGGTGAACCAACGGTAACAACATATTCCCTTATGTCCACCCTCCCTCCTCTGTCCTGATATCAAGACTGCTGAGGAAGGACTGATGAATTGTCCCCAGTCTGATTTTCGTTTTTAATAGGGGAATGCTACTTCTTAAGGAAGTGAAAACCTGTGTGGTGTACTGATGTAAGGATTGTAGGGAAGTTAAAATAATGCTCTAGGGTATTGCTAGTATCAAGCTATGAGTTAGGTAGTTCCAGGAAACTTCTATCTCTGTTTGGCGAGCCACAAATACAACAGTTTTGCCTGAAACCAAGACTGGCTCTGAGCTTTTCTGAGTGTTGTGCTTTAAATTGTTATTTCCGTCTTTATTAATATCTGGTTTAAAAAAATATTTAAACCTAAATAGTGTACCCATACCATTCAACATAAAATAAGACTAGTTAAATAGATTTGTTCTTTTAAAGTAACTCTCCAAAACCAATGATTTTCAATCCTAAGTCAAATTTAGACCAGACCCTTATCTGTATATTTCTATTGATTTCAAAATAGATTTTCCTAAAAAGAAGGCATTGCTATGAGGAGCACATTAGGATAGATACTGCGTTCAGCTTTCTGTGTATACAGAAAAATTAAGCATCTGTCTATATTTTAGGAGATGGATGCCTTTAAATATGTGAATAGCCCTAGGATTTTTCTCATGCTTAAAATTACAAATGCGTTTATGCACTTACTGAATAAGATTCATGAAACTATCCGTGACTGATAGAAGAAAGCACAAAGAGTTGATGGTTTACTGAAACAAAACTAAACCCCAGAAAATTACCAAAGAAACATTTTGCTAATGCATGAGATAGAAAACCAGAATACTGGTAGTAATAGAAGAAACTCAAACACTCTGTTTGGGAAAACTCTTTGTTTTGAATGACTTAGCCTTGAAAGACAAAGTTACTCTTGTCTTTCAGTAATTTGTAAGCAAAACTCAAAACAAAAGGAGACTGAAAAGGAAAAAAACTGTAAGACTCTGTTTTTCCGAAGTGCTTTGCAATACACTAAGAATGTCTGAAAGATGCATTGTTTACTTTTATAATTTTGGGAGGTTGTTTCATGGTGTTATGCTTGATTTTCTTCCTGCCTTAGAAATATAACAAATAGCCAGTTGATTCCACCTTAGTTTTCCTGAAGAGTGCATAGGAGATGTCATTTGTGAATTTTAGGTTTTGTTGCAGTAGAAATGAAGGTCGGGAAAAATTTCCTTTTTTTACAAAGACATTCTATTTCTTGAGTATGTCTCAAGTATTTATTTTAAATAATCACTAATAAAAATAAAATCCAAAGGAAACAGAGCCTGCATAGAGTATTTTTCCTTTTTTAACAGAGGACAGTCATTGCATAGTTTCTGTCAGAGTCTTACAAATTCATAATCTGTTGGAGAGAGTACTTAATCTGCATTGTATAGAGGAAAACTGAAACTGAAGTTCATTTCTCTTTTTGTGGCTGACCTATAGATGCTGAATAGAGGGGTTTTGAGGAGAGTTACTATTAGAAAGGTTATTTATAGGAGAAAAGAGGGATTTCATGTGTTGTCTGCTGTGGTGAAGTTCAGCTAGGCATAATCTGATATAGACTTAGTCAGCTTTACAGATGGACATTTGCTGCTCATGTTGTGTTTAAGATTTTATGAGAACTACTGTTCACAATCTGTGCAGGAATATTTGACAACCTACTAATTTATCAATGCCTTGGTTAAGTCTTAGTCAGGTTCATAAACCAACATATTTGAAGAACAACTTTTAAGTTATAGTGAATGAGATAATACAAGGGGAGAAGTCTCCCAAATGCTCATTATATTTTTGTTCTGATGTATCTAATGAATTGATAAACAAGATCCAATCAGGATCCAAACTTCCGAAACATATAATGTGTCTGCATAAATTAAATCACAGTAAGTCAACCTCTATTAAGTAAAGGAGTATGTTTCAAATCTAGGTTTTGACCTGGGAATCTAGCTACAAAATTAATTGTGTTGGCACATGTGTCACTGTATTCCCCTTTTCTCTAAGACATTTAACAGTATTAGCACAGAAATACCTCGTGCCCAAAATTTCTTTGGCAGATCCTGTATCCCTACTGACCTTGGTGGTATTATGTGCCATATTTTCATATGGATTAACTGTTCTTGAACAATTTCCTCAAAGGGATGAGGCATCAGCAACTTGTGTTTGAACATCTGGCATTTTTTTCTCCTTATTTTTTTTCCATTGGAGTTTTCCTCAGAGACTTTTCCTCTGCAATTCTCATTTCCACTAAGATACATTTACCTTGTTCTTGCTGTGCAAAAAAGGACCTCACAAAAGGCACAAGTGACAATATCTCCAGTTCAGAGACTGAATAGAGCAGCAAGTAGTCATAGAGAAGTAGCAGTATAAATAATGATCTCTGATTATCTATTTATCTGTTTCTGATGTTGTGGACCATAACCCCCCCCAGAACCACAGGCTCACTGAGGAGCAAATTCATTTCTGCTTTCACCAAGTAGCAGTTAGTCTCTCAAATATAATTTACAGAAGTATTTCCATTAAATTAATAAGCAAATTAAGGGAGTGTTCATTAGTTTTGGTAAATGACTAGTTACCCTCTGCTTTTATGTCAGCATGGACTTTAAGTGTTGTAAGCTGTTTCTGTGCAGAAAAAAGCTGGGTTACTGGGACTGGTAAGAGACACTTCTTACTAGCAATTAAATCCTATTTTTTTAAGCATGGTAGTGTAGTGACATTGTTTTATTTCTGTTGCTGCTATCACTATTTTGATATAATGTTAGTAGGAGCAGTAATAGTACTAATTATTCCTGACAGTGATGTTTCTTATGGCCTAGAAGCTCTGGTCATTGTCCAGGGCTCTTCTGAGTCAGATGCTGCAAAACCATGAAAGGAAAAAGACAATTCCACTCCAATTGAATCACTGTTCTTACATTGCAAAGAAAAGCTAACTCATCAGGAATGAAGTGCCTTACTGGACACTGCATGCATACACAGTAACGTATCGATAGAGCCTGGCTGTGGTCAGAAGAAAGCAAAGAAAATCAGTTCCTCTTTCTATCATCTTCAAGGTGACAGAAATTCTTTTTCTCCCATACCTGAACAAGGCCAAGCTCTTTCTAGCATTCTTATGAACATGAATTGGATTTGAGAAAGAACTCCTCCTCTAAGATGTGGGATACAGGTGCTGTTCTAAGGTGGGAGATACACAAATGTTAGTTCCTCCTCTGATTCCAAGCAGCATTTATCATCTCCAGTTCTGGGCAAAGGAGAGACTTGAAAACGGGTCTAATAAATCCTGGATCTTCGAGTCAGAGTCTCTCTCTCTGTGTTTACATCCAACAACCCATTTATACAAAAGTGTCAATACTAAAGCACTCATTTAAACTTTTGACCAAGAAAGTACAACACATTGGACGCAATTTTGTTAATAAAGTTCTTCCATCTGTCAGGCGCATGCTAATCACTCCAGATTGCTGAATGGAAGAAGACCCAGCATGATAAATACTGCAAACTGCTCCCTTAGTTTAGTATTTCATAAACAACAGTTGTCTGTGCAGCAAGTTATGAATCTGCCTTTTTGAATAGGTAATGTTGAACATACTGTGGTCACTGCGAGAACCCAGTTATAACCTTCACGGTACATGAATTACCTGGAGCAGCTATTCGAGAAAACGTACATACCGCTCAGTCCATACACACAGAAGACTGTTTGAGCTCAAGTTACAATTTAATTTCTTGGTAGACTTTGATCAATGATGAATCTTAGCTTTTATCCATCATGTCTGGAAACTATTATCTTATTTATTAGGAGTGATTTAGTGGGTTAATAAAACTGATATGGCAGCTGGCCCTGTGATAACAAGTTATTGCAAGTCCCTGAACAGCTTAAGCCTATCATTTCCTTATCAGCTATCATTTGTGTCAGTGTACGCTAAAATCAGGGCTACTAGTTGCGTAGGAACATATGTTACAAGAAACCACTGAAATAAAACGAGGAAAGCAGTTCAGCTTGTTTTTTAGAAGATTTGTTACAAAAATTGAGAAGTTCTTTATGACTGGTTTCATTTTATTAATTATATGATAGAAATATAAATAGTAAAATACATATATACTGTACATACAGATAGAAATATGCATATAAAAAGACAGAAGGTACGTGAAGTCGTAGGTTAAAAATGTGTCTGGGATGGATGCACTACTCTCAACAGGGAGCTCAAAATAAGCTATTCAGCTAATGACTGGCTTGTAAGAGAATAAAAATCTTCATACTTTATTACTCTATGAAGTGTGCCAGACAGAGCTTGAAAAGTGTAGATTATAATTTTTTTAATTGCTTCTGTGTCACAACTGGAAAGCTGTATTTTTTAGTACTAAAAATTCAACTACACAAATCCTGAAGGAAATCAGGATAACAACTGCTGTGCCTTTAATACACACAGAATATGCACTGAAAATATCTATTCTCTAGATAACAAAATGTCACAATGATAAATTCTGTTATCTTGGGGCGTTCCAGAACAGGAAAAAGTGTATTGCCTACCACTGGAAACCTGAGAATCCAAATCATACAGCAGTTCCTGTTTCTAGCCCAAATATGTTAATATCAAATTAGATGTTGAATGATCTAGATATTGAATCCTAACTTTGTAAAGAAGTGATGCTTTTTATTGGATCCTAGCTTTGTAAAGAAGTAATGCTTTTCCTTGCCTCTAGCCGACTCCAACTGTAGCGGGAGGAAATTTTAATTTTGTGGTGAAAGTGTGGTTTTATTTTTAGAATTTAAAAAATGGCATGTGATTGAAACTGGGAGATTTAGGGTGTTGGAATGAGACGTAAGCAACTGCTTGCTTACAGGGCCAATGACAGATGTGCAGATAACATGGTTAAAGAAGCAGCCAGAGCTCTGTTTTGTTTTTCATCCTGTTCAACACACAACCTTTGCAATGTCAAGAGTAAGTAAATGCTGTTATTTCAAAGAAACCATATGTGTATATTTTCAATACCTCTTGTATCACATCTAGAATTACTTTGTTTTCATGAAAGAAGAAAAAATGTTCATGCCTTTAGTATTAGTGTCAGAACTCTGTCAAATATTAGGAATTTCCAGATCCAGGTCTTTGAACCAAGACTATGTGTTTGATACTCCTAAACCAAAAGTAGTGGTTGAAAACCTTCAGGACTTTAACTCACAATGTAGGTAACACGGTATTGGGTGTGAACCGGAGGACAACAGTCTAGCATTATCGTATTTAATGAAAGGTCCCATTGGTGTCCTAAAGCACCTTGAGGTGTCACTTTGCTTTGGTCAGCCAACTCTGACTTCAGTGGATAAAAGGGGAACTGTTATGAGCAGATGGTCCCACGTCTGAGCTTCTGAGTATTAACAGGTAGTTAATAACTGTCAGTTCACCACATCACCATTCCTCGCAGAAATACACTTAGGGGGCAAGAAAACTAACAGTAAAGAAATAGGGGAGAAACTTCTGGCCTTCTTATGGGTCGCCAGGTACCACTGTGATCTAGGGGTATTACGTTGACTCGTCAGTTGCAGACAAACAGTAAATGCTCTGATGTTTAGCAGCAGCCACTTTCTATCACCTTTCTTGGTTGTGAAATCCTGAATGCACACAACAGACTGCCCAGAAACTGAATGACTATTTCAGCTGGGATTTTCAAAGCTACCTAGCCTAAGCAAACATGTCACCCTAATGAACATTTTCTTAATTATCATTTGCATCTATGCCTTTAGTCAGCCATGTAAATATAAAGCATTTGAGGGTTTTGTTCTTATCTGTGGCTGTCCTATACAAGAACAAATAGTAAGATTGTGATTTTTTTTTTTCTGGGCATCACCAGGAATAGCAGAGATGAGCTGAAACCTTTTGTTTATGTGTTCTATGAACTATTTACTGGGAGCTTTGTGTCTTAAGAGTGCATTTCTTCAAGCTTTTGAGAAATTTCAGTGAGATCAGTGCAAGGTGTTGCAAAGTGTTGCCTCTATGTTAGTCTTGGTTTACATGCAATGTACTTGAACTACAAGTGTTACTTTGAAGCAGTTTAGTTAAACCAGCTGCCCTGGTGTTTTCAAGCTAATTTTAGTAAAAAACAAATGAACCTGAGTGTACTATCCACAGCATTCTTAGACAAATTTGGTTTAACACAATCAGTTTTTAAATCTATTGAGTGGAATTTATAAGACAGGGCCTATCACCTTTGATAGATGAACTCAAACAAACTTTGCTATGACCAGTAAAGAGCGAGCTGCCCCCAGCTTGCTCTCCTGCCCTTCTCCTGAAGGTCACTTCTTTTGTAGCAAAATCAGTGGAAAGCAGTAAGAATCTACTGCATAGCCAGTTTTCTTAGCACCAACCCACCCTCTCTAGTGCCTTTGGTTAAGGTGTTGGGCTCAGCACTGCACAGCCTGAGCAACAGGCGCGTCTTCCCTTCTTCCAGCCCTATTTGGGAGCAGTAATCTCCAGGAGAGCAGCAAGGGAGACAAATGTGGATGAGAACTGCTTAAGTGGCTAAATAGTTTGGGGTCGGTCATCCTGCAACCTGAGAGAAGAATGAATGAATGAATGACATGTTCGCATTTTCAGTCATAGGAGGCTGAACACTAATTTATAGGGTACACTGGCAAGTTATTTTCAACTGGGAAGTGCTCTGTGGGACTGTCTAAATATAACTGTGGTAAGCCTGATAAAATAAACCTGGTAGATCAAACCCAGCACCCTTTCAACAGGTGAAGTAGAACGAAAGATAATGCGTATTAGGGAAAAGAGATGTAGCATGTTTCTAGGAGATTTGCTGTTCCAACTGCATTCTTGTAAGAGAGAAAGTGTTTTAAATTTAAAGAAGATCCTGTCCTTGAATTTTGGATCAAATCATGCCAATACTGTTTTCTATGAGAGCAGATTTTGTTCCATGTCAATGAAAGGAGTTGGTAGACACTGTTAAGAAAAGTTTTCAGAAAGCATTGAAAATCAATTTGACAGTTTGCTTTACTTGATACGTCACTCATAAACACTCCTCTTTTTTTTACCACAGGTATCACTATTATGGAATTGGCATCAAAGAAAGCAGTGCATACTACCACTCTGTGTATTCTGGAAAAGGCTTAACCAGGTACAATAACATAATTTCTGAGACTTAGTCAGTGAAGGTCTAACTTTATCCTTTCCTTAGGAAGGTATTTGTAGGACACTAATTTTTGTTGATACCAGAACTAGTATTACTGCATATCTCAATGTCTGGCATTGCTAGATTTAAGTAGGAGTTTGCTTCCTGAAGACATTGATTTTATTTTAAGTGGTTGATCCAGATCTTTTGCTAGTGTCTTCCAGTGTGACCCCACCGCAGTCAGTGTAGAAGCTTCATCAACTTACAGCAGCAGCAGATTTGTTCAAGTTCATGTGAGGCAGAAAAACACCATTTCCAGAACACTTGTCTCATTTTGTTTGCTTGTGTGTCACCCTCTGAGTTCTTTCCCCAGGACAGCTTCCCATTATGAAATGTCTGGAGAATGGTGTGAAGCTGGCACCTGTGGGCAGGAGGGAGGGGTCAGTGTAGATTAATATTTACAGGTCCTTTGACTGGCTAATATCAGTTTAAACCTAACCCAGGAAGCTCTAATTATATTTATTTAAGGGACAGCTAGCAGGATCAATACGTTACGATAGCTGCCTGTTAGTTTGCCAAAGATTAATTGTTCGTAAAACAAATGTCTCTGTTCACATATGGCTTGAATGACGGCTTTCATTGTCTACGGCAGTATGCCTGTATAAGTGGGGACTCTGAGAAAGGAAAGGAATAAATGAGCTTATAATCACACATAGAAAATTCAGCTGCTGGCAGATGTAGGTTATATCCAAAGAGACTTTTTCCAAACAATAGGACAAATGTGAAAATTGAGGGTAATGTTGCCAATGATGCTTAAAAGGAGGTGTCTCTCTGCTGCAGGACTTAAGGTATAATAGACTGGAATATGCCATTTCCTTGTCCAGCATTTATCCAGAGCTGCAGAGACGTTACTGGTACACAGCGAGACGAGGTTCTTTCGTAATACAGAATTATCTTGAACAAATTGCTCATTTAATTGACTAAAAGACAGTAATTTCCATTTAAAGGAATATAATCACTCTTAGTCCTCAGCTTTATGTCAGCCAGTGCCCTTTTCATGTAAAGCTCTGTCCTTGCACAATCTAGCAGCAATGACTGCAAAGAAAGTGGAGGTTCTACAAAATTCCCCGTGGCTGGATTTCAGAAGGTATACACTCACGTAAAGATGGCATAGATACTCTCTAAGATTTTCAGGACTACTCACTAGTTGATTCAGTAGTTAGGAACGTTTTCTTTGTGTTAGGACTTGTGCTCTCATGTATGAGATGTTGAATT
>NW_009627191.1:5889-37558 GCF_000690535.1 Cariama cristata | reverse complement strand
CAGCAGTCAAATTGCCTGCCTAGCTGATTTAGAATAGAAGCTCAAATGCTCATTTTGCACAGTCTGGGCCATCACTGTGGTTGGATTTGTCTGTGTGAAGGGAATGACGCAGCAGCCTGGGGTTAAGAATAAGCTTCTAGGTGAGGAAAGAGTCAGGCAGTGTAGGGACTCAAAATTCAGAGTGAATCTCCCAGTTGCTGGCTGCTGCATATAATGATCCATCATAAAATCTGTCCTTTGCCTGATGTCTGTTCTGGTAGGTGAGCTATAAAAATGGTTCCTGGATCAAGCTTGGGGCAGAAATAGGCAGGGAAAATATATGGGTTGATAATGGTATCAGATCACACCATGCCCATGCACAAATACAGGCATATGGAGGCTTCTACCACAAGGTCTGCATGTTAGATGACAGCTTGTCAAAAGATGAGAAGGGGCAATGGGCTGCAGTTTAGTTGCCTAAATATACGCCTCTACTGCCATTTCAAACTTAATTGGCATTCATGTATTAATATTTAGGTAATTGAGCTGAGTACAACAGTCCTTAAATGCGGGGTTGCAGGTACCTGAATCCTTAAATTCCACTGTAAATTTGACCTCCTGGTTCCTTTAAATATCAAACCTTGCACTGTGAAAGGAGCATACCTAACACCAAAATTCGTTAGTATCCACAGCACTGTGTGAAGGGTAGCTTTAGCTAGCAATTAAGGCTCTAGAGGAGAAATGCTAGCAGATGCTGCCTCGTGTTTTTGCTGTGCATTCTGTGTACATTTTCCTGCACATGTGGAAATCCACAGTCTATAGCAAATACATCCAGCTCTGAAGCTAATCAGCTCCATGCTATAATCAAGTGAGTGATGCCTTCTTTCATACTCATCTATCAACAAACAAGGGCACTCTGTAGGTAACATATGCTGGATCTTCATGTGATGGGAACTGTCAGGCACCTGTGCCTGGCCTGGGCAGGAGGAATTCCACAACCGCCTAGCCTCTGGTTTTCTGTCCTGCTGGCAGAGTGTCTCAACAGCATGAAGTCACAATATTGCAACTAATAATTGTAAGACTTCATGTTGCCCACAGTATCTTATCAGTTGGCAGCTACCAGCACAGGAAATAACAGTCATCAAACGACATTTGTCATTATACTGATCTGTTAGAATCTCTATCCTTACACATTCTCTAGTTTAGTAGTTATAATTTAAAACGTGTGCTTTCTAATTTCTGCACTGAAGAGTTGCCTGGTAGTCCAATGACTTCACTGGGAATCTCTCAATTGGACTCTTAATAGGACATTCCCTGTACTGCAACACATTTTTGCCAGTTAATGAATCTTTGATCTCAGAAATGCATTTCACTTACATCAAGATAATACTGTGGCAAAAAAGAATGGAAAATCCCTATGATTTCTTCATTTTCCTGAGAAGTGTAAATTCTAGATGTATTTTTCCTACTCTGAATTTACTCAGCTGTGTCAAAAACTATGTATTTCCTGGTAAAGACCTTGTGGGCTTGCACCTATGCTACCCTTTTTCTGTTTGTGAAGTTGCAGAGATCCAAAGAAAAAACTGAAATTGAGTTTTGTGCTTTACTGTTTGGTCAGTGATCTGAATCTTCATGTTTTAGAAGACATCAGTAGGTTTCCTGATATCCTCAGGCACTTGCAAACCAATGAAAGAAGTTAGGAAAAAAGCATGATTTTTATTATAATGGGATTTGGAGAACTGTGATCATTTTTCTAATTGATCTGTTTTATATATCTATTTTATATGTGTATATATATACAAACTCTAAAAATGTTCTGCTTATGAAAAATGAATCAAATGTGTTTATTTTCAAAGGTTCTCTGGAAGCAAGTTGAAGAATGAGGTAAGTGCTGTAGTTTGTTTCCTTTCACTTCTGTTATAATCCAAATATTATGTGACCTGTGGTTTTCTTCACATTCGTTTGAAAATTACAACAATATTTTTCATTAAAGATTAGAGTGCATAATCTTTTTTCATGAGGCTGAGTATTTGCTTCTCCAAATAGTCAAAGAAAAGTAAGATTGGAAGGCACCTTCTGGGGTTCCTGTTCCAATCCAGTTCCCCATAACCACAGAGGTTCATAATAGACCCTCTTAAGCAAAGAATCAAGCCTTAGCTTAATTTTATGCATCTGTTACTTTTGCAGGAGGGCTTTTTCAGAATCTCATTTGTCTGATTAGAAGCCAAAAGATGAGATTTTTTAATAAACTGAATTTTATACCTCCTGGTCAGGATTATCTTTCTCTATTTTTTGCTCTTCATGACATTTTCCTGTGATAGGTCTTTTCGCTGTTTTTCCTTGCTAGGTGGAACAAGCAGCAGCTTTTAGTCATTTCGGATCAACCTTGTAGCCTGTACTTGTTCCGATTTGAACATCTTTATAGAAAAAAAATCATAAAGTCTTGTAAATGGCATGTCTCCAATTTCTATTGGAAATATTACTTCTGATGAACCCTGGAACTATGTTTGGTTTTTGGTTTGGTTTGGTTTGTTTTTTTTTCCCACAAGTAGACTTCATTTTCACTACTGTATACTATGTATAGTCACTGTCATTCTGGTCATATTTATACTAGAAAATGATGGATTACTGTACATTAAGGGTTAAGGATTACTGCCAGGATTGTTCTTTGACTCTGAGTTCAACTGGCATGGAATAGCCTGAATCCATATTATTAAACTCCTGAACCTGCAAGACAACATAGGCACATCTCAGCCACATTGCCAAGGAGAACAGTCCCTAGCACGCAGTAACTGTTGAAGCCTGACTAGGAATTGTTTGGGATACTGCTAATTGGCATAGGCCAAAAGAATATCAGGGGCCATTCTGAATAATACTGTTCCAGTATTGCCTGGGAATGTTTCCTGACACCGTTTAATTTACTAGACTAAATATACTCTCTGTGATCAACTGATACACAGCAAGTCTTTCTCCTTTTTCATTTCCAGATAAGCAACCCCTAGCTGATAGCAGAAATTCTTATTGGTCCCTGAGAGTGTAGCTTTGCTCTATTGATTTTCATCCCCTTTATTGCCATTATCTCAAAGCTATCCAGATCTTTCTAAATGACCTCTTGGCCTTCCTCTTTATTGATGATTTCATTAGCTCATGTCAGCCAATTTAATCTATGAAATGTTCAATGAGATCAGTCCCAAGTCTGAGCTTTGAGAATCTTCACTTCAATCCCTTTTCAACCCAGTAGTTTCCCTGTCAACACAACTTCTTAGCGTTTCAGCTGGAGTCATTTTCTTAAGCATTTTGCATTCTTGTACTGATCACCATTCTCACCAGCATAACTAGTAATTTCCCATAGTGACACCATGTCAAGTATTTTAGTGATGTTCAGATAGACTAGATCTGCTGTATTTTCCTGTTCAGATAATCAGCTATCTGGTCCGAAAAAGACAGTGCTATGCTATGGGATATCCCCAACATATTCAAGGATTCATGAGCACTACTACAACATTCATTCTTTCAGAACTTTGGGATGGAAAATGTCTGGTTCCCTTGGCATAGATGAATGCATATTTATTTCCATCTCTGATGTGGCATTCCCAGTCTGTTTGGGAATTGGCAGTCCCGTAAACCTGTCTTGTTTCTGCCCCAAAGTTGAATACCTTTGTCCTCCTAGAATAAGAATCACAGAGAAGATGGTGGAAATAAGTGAGAAAGGGCACATCAGTATGAGTTTTTGATTGTCTAGCTCTGTGTTGTCGGAAATTATTCAGACAAAAAAGTCTTTCATGATCAAACCTGAATTTTAACAATCTCAGAGTTCTGAAAATTTGGCATCTTACTTTCTGTTAAAGTGAATAGATGATATATATATCCTTATTCATTTGCTTGAAAGTACATGCAATTAGGTATTCCAGAAAGATTTACAATGATTGCATAAGGTGTAATTCTCAGTAGGAACATAAAGACATTGAAAAGATGTTAAAGCACTGATTGTCTAAATATACTGAGTAAATGGCATTTGAATGAACACTTATTGAGTGCCAGGGACACTGTTTACTTCTGGTATGTTTTATCACATTTTCTAGTATTCTCTCTGTAGGGGGAGATATCAGCAAATTCTTTTATCTAAACCAGTTAGTGCACCATTAGAGTCTGCATGGTTAATTAGGCAGATAATATTACTGTCATTATCTTAATGTTAAATGGCCATTAGAAACAGATGGCATTAAATTGAAAGGGCAAGTGGCAGTGGGTTAAAATACTAAGCCTAGAACTGAGGCACAGTCATATAAATCCATTAGCAAGGTAAAAAACATTGCAGATTATCTTCTCTTAAACCTCCCACCACCGTCACTGCCTTCTTTTAAATGAACTAATCCCTGTTAATCAGAGCTTTTAATATATTTCATGGGTAATTGCATAATAAATAATCATTGCACAATCATTAAGATTACTCTTGTTATTTAAAAAAACCCAAATCTCCTGATACTGATAAGCAATTGTAACACTGCAGAAGTATTGACAGGAAGAAGTACTAATATTTCTAAATTTCTACAATTTCTTTGACTTAGAGCTTTATATGTATTTCAATAGTATTTAGCACTGGCAAAGCGTGTTTACATAATGTATGCTTTCGTTCCTCGCTGTCTGTTTCGGCATACATATCACCCTATAAAAACAGGGAGATATATATGGTGAACAAGTCAGTTACAGCTATAGTTTTCTGAATTCAGTATTTGAGGGAATTTCACTTGAAACTGACCTCCAATTCATGAGTTCACATTTATAGGAAAACATTCTGCTTGCACACTTTTACACTATATACCTACTATTCCCACTTCAGTGAAATCTGACTGTAAGCAAAGGGGTAGGAAAAGGCCACTTCAAGTACTATTCAAATGCCTCATGCAGGGTAATAAATTCCATCCATTAGTACAAAAGGAATCTGCACAGAAGTAATGGATTTACCGTAGGAATATGCAGGAGGCCTGCTCAAGGACTGGGTGGGCTAAAATGGAACAAAGGGTTTCAGCCAAATAGTCTTCTCTAGGTTTGAATGCAATCCTGTGAGAACAAGTACAATTCAGTCAGTAAGGACAGAATCATAATACAGAATTTATTGCTTCTCTTGACGATGAGGGTTTCATCTTAGTTATATCATTTGAGAGCTTAATAAGCATAATGTGGTGTGCATTATAAATATAAGCATAGAAACACGGTATCACTACAGAATGTTACTGCTCAGCTTTACTGCGAAGTAGACTAAATCAGGTTTGGGGAGAGTATTAGGTTAGGAGTCTAAACAGGGGTTGATTTACTATATATTGCTTCATGATCAGTATCCACACATACAAGGCTGCTGCTTATTTCATCCTTCAATTCCATCTCTGCAAAGGCTAGCATCTAATGATTATTCAAGATCTTTTCTCAGTCTGTAACTAATACAAGATGTGTCTATGATATTTCAGATGTCACGAGCTAAAAAGGCGTAAGAGGTGAACTCTAAGAACTGAACGAAACTCTCAGATCAGCAGAATTTAGCATAATTCAGGAGGAATTTAACTTGTCTCCAGGTCAGCATTGACCATGTCTTGATAAACTATCTGGAGAACACTAAACAGCTGGAAATGTAATTTTTATTGAGATATGAAACTGGGGCTTCATGTCAAGTCTGCCACAATCAGAGTGAGCTATATAATGATACTTAGTTCAGAAGTGTCCATAGACCCTACATACCATCACATTCATAACACCATAAAATACTGTCAGACTCCATGATAAACTAAAATAATGGTTACCATAGTAAAACAGCAGAAGTCACTATTGCCATGCAATCAGAGCAGGAAGAGAGCAGGGGACAACAATAATATCTCCGGTACCCTAGATCCTTGCACTAGAAAAATACATATTAAATAAAAGTTAGGGTCTCCCTGAGCATATCTCTGTCCATATTGTAAAGGAGAGTAGTATTCTACTTTAGATTTTAAGCACAGACTAAATCCGAAGTTTGTAGAATTCCATGAAGTAATGTGTCTCAAAGGCTGCATCACTCTGTAAACTGTGTTTGTTGGAGTTTAGATCTATGCACATATTTAATTACCTTCTTGAGCTGGAATCCAGATCTGGATAAGCATCAATATTTTGGAAGGATTATCTGAATGTAAATATTCTGGAATGTTGAGAGACTCATGAGATAATGTACAAGTTTAGCATGAGTTGTTGGTTTCAGTTGAATCTATATCAGCTGTTTCAATGTTCCTGTTTTTTCCCCTTCCATTTCAGGGTGGTTTCACTCGTAAATATTCTCTGAGTTCCAAAACTGGAACTCTCCTCCCAGAATTTCCAAGTGCTCAACACCTTTTGCTTCAAGGGTGCATTTCTAAAGACAAGGTAAAATGAGAGCTACTTCTCTTCTGACTTGCAGATCAAAAATTGCCACAGAATGTTTCTTCATATCTTAGCCTTTGAGGTATTGACATGAAAGAGCCAGAAATGTCCATAATCAAACAGAGGTGACTGATTTATAGAGGGGGCAAACCTTTACTAACACCGATTAACTGGCTTTCCACTGGAAAGGTGGTTGAATTATTTACCTATTAACTGACCTAGTATTTTACAAACTGATGGTATGTAAGACGGGGAGAGCAAAACAAACAAATAACTGAGAGTTGTATTCATTCCAAATGCCTTTGGATTTAAGGTAAATTTTGTTCTGATTAGATCAGAACAAATAATTCACAACAAATAATTAGATGAACTTTATTCTCTTTCATTACATGTTTGAAAAAAACCTGTGAAAGTCTGAGCATTTTTTTTTTAAATTAGTAAAATCATATTCCTCAAATCAATACTCAGTGTCGCTCATCGTAAGGGTAACTGTTCAGTTAGAAGTATTGCTGGCATATGTTTTATGTCTTTGACTCCTTGCCTGTGTGTTATGTCTGTGTTGTTTTTGGTTGCATTACAGGCTACTACATTCCTGAGCTGTGCTAGAAACCTTTTGATACACATCATGAACTCTTCAATTTAGCTTCCAGTGCAGGTCATGGTGGTGGCTGTCTTGAGATGTGTTGCTTTAAAGCTTTTTGTTTTATGAGCCCTTCCTCTTAAGTTTTTTCTGTGAAGGTGGTGAAGCCTAGGATTCCTGTTGTGAGGAGCTAAACAAAAGGAGCCATCTGTAGTACAGAGATCTTAGCTGGAAATCTTACAGTTCCTAAAGAAAGCCCAAGAACTGGGTTACTCAGCAGTGTGCATCACCTGCTGCTATAGTCTTCTTCAGCAAATTGACATCTCTCATATATATAGCATTCTCATAGCATTTAAATCTGAAGAGAGTTTCAGGTTCCTTGCAGACCCAACACAGCAGTGTAAGCAAAACTAAATTTTACCACTCCAACAATGAAGAAAAAGATGCAACTCATTTTAATTTTGGGGTCAGGAGCATGTAATTGCTCTGATGTTGGAACCAGACAATGGGAGGGCCCTGCAGGGCTTGGGGGGTGACTCTGTCTGGGGACAGACTCATGGAGTTATGAGGAGACTGTGGGAAGAGAGATGAATTTCTGTGTGTCTCCCACTCTCTCTTTCCTTGCTACTGTTTCCTCATTCCTTCTTCTCTTATTTCCTGTTTTCTTTCCTTACTGTCTTCCCCTTCTTTCAGCTTATGTGACGAAGGGTTATTGAACCTAAGATATTTATGTGCTCTGTTGAAGAGAGCTCGTACATAAAGTTTGACTCCTGCATTGAACTCCTAAGAAATTTCGTGCAATTGAAATCTCTGCAGAGTCCATAAATGTAGCAGTCTGCACTGAAATAGATTGATAATTTCTGCATTTTATGTTTCTGAAGAAAGCTTACCTAAACTTTAGACTTCCATCAACTTCATCCAAAAAAATTCTTTAAAATGTTCTTGAATTTCACACTTTACCATTGTTTTTCAAAGATATGTAGTTACAGAAGCAGCTCTGAAAGTCAGCAAGGTCCATTTTCAAAGAAATGGACCTATCAAAGTAAGATGTACTAGGTTCATTTGAAACCTGATATTGGTTTGATGGAGAAGTTCACAATCTGAGACCAATTTTCTGTGATTCTGGACCATAAGAAAGGTTTCGCTAGCATTTTTCTTTCCTTAAAATACTTTACAAATTTCTTGTTTTATAATTTGCTACAAATTAAAAAATTTACTACCAATTTTTACGAAGTCTTGTAATACCTCTGCACAGTTATTAAAATAAGGAAGCACTCCACTCAGATAAATTATCCTGGTGAGATGAAAGGGAACTCTGCTTTTTAAAGTTCAGTTCGTGTAAGGCAGTGATTAAACTTTGACCAAATGACTGGCAGCTATTTTCTCATTTGTCCAACTAGATGATGTTTCAGAACACTCATAGACGCCTATAGTAGCCTAATGATTAACTTGTACTACTCTTTGGGATTAATCTTAGCTTCAGAAAGGTGGATTTACTTTACCATCTGACTGGCTAATCTAGCTATTGCCTTACTTTGATATCCACATTTTCACAGTGTATACAGATTCAGATGCTACATTTCTGCCAACAGCATTGAGACTTAAAGATGTCGATAAAAACTAGAGATGAGTGACCTTCTCATCACTTCTGGATATACACTGCCTATTTGTAAATGTGCATTGTAATACAGTTCATATTCTGTATTTAAATATTAGCTACAGAAAGCAGAAACCTAGATTACTATAGCAGTAAAGGCGAGAACTAAGAAATCCTGTTTAATCTTTCTTTCTTCCAAAATAGGTAGATACACTTATCATGATGTACAAAACACACTGTCAGTGTGTCCTTGACAATGCAATTAATGGGAACTTTGAAGAGGTAAGGTTGTTTGAACACACATTCTTGGTATATATGCACAGGGAGCCAGGAAAGCAATATTTATGTTCACAAATCTGGTTCCTACTCCTTTAGATTCAGCATTTCTTATTACATTTTTGGCAAGGAATGCCTGACCATCTTCTTCCCCTGCTTGAGAATCCCATCATCGTTGACATCTTCTGTGTTTGTGACTCAATACTGTACAAGGTAAGTGAAGCATTTAGCTACGTGGATAAACTCAACCACATTACAGCTTTTGCTTGTGTAAAAACGGCGTTGAAGTTAGAATAACAGGATGCCATGACTGCTTTCTGCCTCTTACCTGTGTAAATCAGCAAGGATTCCATTGAAATCAAGAACATAAAACTGGCACACGTAAGGGCTGAACTCCAGTCTCAGCTCTACTGCACACTTGCTGTGTGACTACAGGCAGCACCCTAATGGTGAAATCCTGACCTACTTACTTGAACGTAGCTAAAGAAATGTTTGTGTGCTTCACTGACAAGGCTGAGTTAAGCATGGATGAAAACTGAAGCCTCGTTTTTACTTAAAAGTTTATTGCAATTTCTACCAGCAATCTACCTGTGGCAGGTCAGCGAGGTGATTCCACATGTGAATCTGTTACTCACAGGTTGTGTCAGGCCATATTACAAAGCTGGAACAATACTGAGTTAAGATATTCCTGCCTCTTCTGCCTGCTACACTTAATTTCTGTTCCTATGCTGCTAGATGTATTAGCAAAACTGCTGCACTCTGAACTGGTTTGGGTTTGAAAACAGATCTAAGGAACATTTGTTTTGCAGAGTTTTTGTGCCATATGAGTTCTTTGATCTAGTTCACTGTACAATCACACAAATAGTTGAAACTAAGTGAAATTAAGGAGTATTGCAAGGTCAGGATTAAGGGATGGAGCCCTAGGGAAAAAGTAAAGTAATGCCACCAAAGTTTCCTGAGTTTTTCATTTAGAAAATCAGATCAGATTATTAATTAATAGCTGCAAAGTACTTTAAGTTCCTCTGATCAGACATGCCATATAAATAGAAAAGAATTGTCATCCTCTCTCTAACACATTTCACAACCCCATATTGATGGGAAGAAATAACTATTGGCATACCAGTAAACACGAAGCAGTTGAAGCAAGAGACTTGCGGCTGTTAAGCACTGAGTGCCTTATTGTAATCTATTTGTCATTCTTTACCGTACAAAAATACGAGGAAAAAAATCCAGAAAAGATGAAAATACATCTTAGAAACATATCAAGCTGTAAAGTAGGAAGAGGTGTTTTAGTTAGCAGAGCGAAATAAAGGTGGTTAGCATCAAAGGTGATAATTGCTATCCTGGGGATGAGCCTTTAAGCCTCATTTACTTGTAGGGTTATATGGTACCTTGAGCTTATGAGCTTTTTCCTGCTCTAAATGTGGTGTCCCGTTAGATCCAATATGAACTTTATTTTTAATAAATATTTAATGTGATAGAAGGAGAAATACTACAGGAGCACTAAATTATAAATTGACTAAGACAGAATTCCTCAAAAGTTCATAAATTCACTATTGTGCCTCTTCTTTGTCTCACTATTTCTCACTTATAATCTTGTTAGATATTCTTGACAGCACAGGTGCCAGAGAGAAAGAGGAATTTTATTGCATTGTTGTCAAACCATTTACATCAGTAGTGGAAACAAATTTTGGGGATATAGGCTAACAACTTTGCCCTCCACAATAACATTCCCCAAAGGAATTCCCCACATGGCACAGTTTTTTGCCAAAACAGTTCCACACTGCACTTAGCTGTAGGGGATTTGTCCTAAACTCTCAACACCTTCAGTGCCACATCCAGTATGGCAGAAAGAAGAGTCAAGTGGCTAATAGCACTCGAGGACTTGGGAGATGCTTGAGTATCTGCTTTACGGAGACGCACAGTGAAGCTAGAAAAGACAAAGTGTTTAGGCATCTCACTTCTACTGATTTCACTACTGTGAGGCATGAGTGATAGCACTTCCTTGTTTTACTGGCATGCTAGCATACATTAAGAATGGGAGCTGTCTAGGTATATAAATACCTCCTATCTTCCTCCCATAGTGATGGGAGAAATCTAGGTATGTAAATATCTAGACAATAGGTTGAATGGCTTTATTCTGTATAAATTTCCTGTCCTTATCACTTTACAATGTAAGTAGACAAGACAGACATGAATGAATACATGGTTAGTGGAAGCTTAATATCATTTTCTGTTACCTTTTTGAAGGTTCTTACAGATGTACTCATCCCTGCAACAATGCAAGAAATGCCAGAAAGGTAGGTATTTGATAATAATAATGCTACATTCTGTTTGTTAGGCATATTCCATATAGCAGAATTCTATGTCCTAGAAAAATTTTCTCAAAAAATTTTCTCACAAAATTTATGCTCATTTTTAGAACAGTAGAGTATGTGTGGCAAAATACTGTCAACTCTGAGGACAGCTATAGAACAGCCTTAAAATATTGCACAGTATTTTAATGCCCCATTTTACTGGCTTGTTAGATATTTTGAAAGGTTTCTTCTACACTAAAGCCCTAGAAGATCAAAAAAGAAACAAATGTACCTGTGTTGTTTAAGGAAAAATAATTGTTACCTTTTTTTCAGAACACTTTTCAGGTTTCTATCCTATGCATCACCATATTTAAGCATTTTCTCAACAAGACATTAATAAGAGGATTATTATAAGTTACCTCTGAATCTTCTCATCTTTCCTTTCCCTTGAAGGGCATCTTGTTTGGGGTTTTGTGTCTGACTAAGGCCTTTAGCTTCAGATACCTCTAATGGTTCTTGGATTTCTTACCGTTTATTCTTAAAGCTAGTGTTTTTCAACCAATTTCAATTGGCAGATAGCTTACAATTTTTCTCAGAGGAGGTACAGATCAATATATAGTCGATCTTAGCCTTTTGATGATTGGTCATTTCCTGTTTCCTTTTGGTGACACTTGAGGAGTAATAATTCACAGATATGTCCAGGAGTCTGTTAACCATAGATTGAAACCCGATTATTTCACCTAATGCAAGACAATTTTTATTAACGTTTCCCTAAACCACCTTTTTTTTCCTATAGTTTACTGGCAGATATAAGAAATTTTGCAAAAAACTGGGAACAGTGGGTTGTTTCCTCTTTGGAAAATCTACCAGAAAACCTGATGGATAAGAAACTGCCTATTGCACGAAGATTTGTTTCCTCCCTGAAACGACAGACGTCATTCCTACACCTAGCACAGGTAAACAGAGTAAGACTATACATCCAAAAAATTGTCCATTACATTCAATACACGTTGCTGGCTATGAGATATAATGCATTATTTTTTCAAGGTTCAACTTCAGCCATGGAAGACTTACATCTTGTAGTTTTAACCATGCAAGGTGGAAGTGGCCATAAATAGATCTGACCAAAACTTCAAACTTTTGTAGTAGAAAAGAGAGAAAAGACCATGGTTATAATGAACTACTATTATGGGAACTTTTGGCAATCAAATGATGAAGTGGAGTATATAGGTATTTGTTTTAGTTCCAAACTGGAAAATATCAGATGATCCTTCTTGCCTAGCAAAGGTTCACTGTCTTGCCTATGATGTCCTTCAGTGAGCTTATTTCTTTTTTACTGAAAGGAGAACATGTGAGTGACAGGTAGCCGAGGACTCCAAAGCTGTGCTGGCAGGATACAGGTATCTGCAATTAGGAGGCACCTCAATCTGATAGTTTGGTAGATTATACAAAATGATACAGTGCCTTTTGGGGAAGTTAAGTCCTAACAGCTTGGGCTTTGAGGTAGTAGTCCTCATGAATAACTGTAGATACATCATATATTCATCTTGACTTAGTTTTCTCTTTCATAAATATTAAGACAGAAGCAGTGACACCATGAAGATGATTTGGTAGGAAGACACTTTAGAAGAGCATTAGAAATCTAATGGAAAGGAAACATTATCTCATCTGATCTACAAAAAACCCAGCCATGATAAGAAAATTAAACAGAATATGAATCTTCTCTGAGGAGTTATTCAGGCGATCCTCAGGTGTGGGTCTATGCTGGTTTTGGCTGGGATAGAGTTAATTTTCTTCCCAGTAGCTGGTATGGGGCTGTGTTTTGGATTTGTGCTGAAAACAGCGTTGATAACACAGGGATGTTTTTGTTACTGCTGAGCAGGGCTTACCCAGAGCCAAGACCTTTTCTGCCTCTCACCCCACCCCACCAGCGAGGAGGCTGGGGGGGCTCAAGTAGTTGGGAGGGGACACAGCCAGGACAGCTGACCCCAGTGACCCAAGGGATATCCCATACCATATTGCACATCATAGTCGGCTGGGGGGGAGGTTGGTGGAGAGGCCACTGGTCGGGGACTGGCTGGGCATCCGTCAATTGGTGGTGAGCAACTGTTTTCATTTGCATCACTTGTCTCTCTTGGGTTGTATTTTTCTTTCTGGTTTTGTGGTTTTTTTTTTTTCCTTTTCCTTACTATTATTATTATTATTTCTTTTTTAAAATTAAAACTGTTTTTATCTCAACCCACAAGTTTTCTTACTTTTACACTTCCAATTGTCTCCCCCATCCCACTGGGGGGTGGAGAGTGAGTGAGCGGCTGTGTGATGCTTGGTTGCCGACTGAGGTTAAACCATGACAGGTCCTGAGTATTTTACATTGTCTTCTCTTACAGATTGCTCGGCCAGCCCTTTTTGATCAGCATGTGGTGAATTCCATGGTGTCAGATATTGAAAAAGTTGATTTGAATAGTATTGGCTCTCAGGCACTCCTTGCAGTCTCCGGGACCACGGACTCTGATGGGGAAGTCTACAGTGAATGTAAGTCCATGGTGAAATATTTGTATCATTAGAAGTTATTCACTCTTTCAGTCCGTACCACACTCGTCTACTTGGAGGTAGACTGAGAAATGGCACACATAGACACTGCATTCTCTAATCGAGCTCAGTGTCAACTTCAGTAGCTCTTAAGGTAGCCCTAGCATGTCCTACAAGAACAGAAGCTAGATGACTTTAAATGGTTGCTGAAAAAATAATTTACATATCAGTTGCTAAGTGTAACAAAACTTCTTTCGAAGTTTTGTCCTAATTATATGGGGATATTAGCACAGATCAATTCTTGAAATTTGTCTCAAAAATTCCATATCATTATGGCTTAATTTAATGATATTTGAGCTAGCTTACTTTTTTTAATAGATTTTTTTTCTAAAAGTTGATCTTTACAAAAATACATACTTTTCTATAAAATGTAATAGTTATTTTCATACACAGAATAGAGTGGAGTAAAGTACAAATTTTGAGGGTGTTAGTTTTTATATGCATACCTGTTGTTGAAAAAGAGATATAACCATTTTCTCTATTAAAAAGGTAACTTTTGTCGTAGGAATCATGTTGATCAGAGATTGGAGAGCTGAAAGGAATAGCAGTGTGTTGTCCTCTGAATATTATTACTTTGATCATGAAAGTTTGTTCTCTTTAATGGTTCGCAGTCCTATTCACGTTTTCATTTGAGTTGCCCATTTCCTACTTTTTGTGTAATTGTTTTCTATTTTGTTTTTTGTCTTCTTTCACACTGGTTAAAAAAAGAAAAGGAGAAGAGAAATAACTGGTCATTCATGCATTTTTTGGAAAATGGGAGTTGAGCAAGTTAGCTTTACATTATATTGTGAGAAACTTGCAAAATATAAGGGAAACCTAAGACAGTATACAAATCTGCCACATTACAGATAAAGCTTTACTACTACCCTTAGTAATAGAAAGGTTTTCAAGGCTGACTCTTAAAAGGAATAGAAAATATCAGATTTGTTTTTGCTTTTATTTTCTTGTAAAACTCCATTGTCTTACAACCTGTATCATTGTCATGCTTAAGTAATTAAATTATATATGCGTGATGGATGTGTGTCTGCTTGCTTTGATAGGGAATTGCTTATTTCTTCACTGCCCTAATTCTTTGCTTTTCTTTTCCATGCTACAATATTGTCATATGGCTGGTGAGTGGCTTTTTCTCACATTTAGAATAGCATGCAATGATATGTTCTCCTTTTTACATGGTAGATGACTCTATTACAGTGTTCCAAGAACTGAAGGACCTTCTAAAGAAGAATGCCACTGTGGAATCATTTATTGAATGGTTGGATACTGTGGTTGAGCAAAGGGTTATCAAGGTACCTTTCAAATGTTCTGCCTGACTCAAGACCAAAACCTACTCCCCTTATTCCTTACACAGTCCCTTACTTATGCAGTCCCATTGGTTTCCCACATGGGATTCTCATCTCTGCTGCTATCTCTTTATTGTAGCAGGGGAGTTCTCTGTTTGGTGTGAAAGGTTCCAGTGCCATTAGTTCTAATTAATCATGTTGAGTGCTATTGAACAGTCTTATGTGTGTGACAAACTAAGAAGTATCTTAACTAAAACACTAAAGTCAGCACTGTCATAAACTGTACATGAAAGAAACCCATCCACCTTACCTGTGTATGCAGAATCACAGGAGTGTTGCTTAGTGAGTAAGGTGAGCAAAAGTTGTTCGTTAGAGAAGCAATTCTTCCTTTCATGCTATTCGGATCGTACTATATGTGGTATAAGTTAATGTAGCAGGTGGATTCAGAAGTAGCTAACCTGTAGAAGGATTTCTACAGATGAGGACAGAAGATACAATTTTGTAGCTTTATAAGCTGCTTAACACAGTAATTGATGGTTTGATTTTGATGGGATTTTTTTCACCCCTTGATTTACAAGATGCTTTGTAATCACAGGTATTTTATATGCATGTAGTTATGCAGGAATGATTACACTATAGCTCAGAACAAAATAATTGAGTTTTGAGTTATAGCTCAAGTAAGAGAGATTTACTCAATTTGTGACTCTAATGAATGTAAACTAGCAGAAAAAAAATGTTACACCTTGCTTGCTAGTAGCTGAACACTGGTCTTCTCATCAGGTCTTGTTCTATCTGGAAAGGCATTATCTTACCCATCATTTTAGGGAGCATCTTGATATGAATGGATGCAAGAGGAGGAGCCAGTGCAGTTAGCTTTGACTGGCTTGCAGAAGAGGGACTCTGCCACAGAATAACCATGGGCATGTAATTTTTCCTTTCTTCACACGTTTTCCGAAATTTCAACGGAGATAGTGATAATTTCTTTTTAAAGCACTCTGAGCTTCCTAACATTTGCTGTCGTATGTGAGCAGCATAGTGAGGAGCTTTGGATGATTCAGGGCAGCAGAGCTAAAGCAAGTCCTCATACACACTTACCTAGACACAAAACTCCCACTGGAGCTGAGCAGTCACAACTTATTTTAGAACCGAATGATTATGGTCTAAAATTGATTCCACAGTTTCAGAAGACAATTCCTGATAAACAAGCCAGGCAGAAAAGGTGAAGGACTCTCCCATTCAGCACCTACTATGTGATACTGTATTATTAAAGTTAACAGGTATGGTTCCTAGCATTGTTTTCCTGTAGTTAAGGGTAAGAAATACCAACAAGTCCTGATATGAGGCTAGGTCAACTAAGCAGAAGCTAATAATTTACAGAACATGTAATCCTTCCATTGCTGTCTGCCTTCTGTTCATGCTGAAGTGTGGTTACCGTCAAACTCACACAACAGCTTCTTTCTGCTTACTGTTTGAGAAAGCAACAGGGCATACGTCACCACATGAACAAATCACTGCCAGAGCAAAACGACGGTACAAAATGATCAGCATTAAAAGCATCAATGTTGCGACAGTAAACATATCGTTTTGTAAGAGAAAGTCTGGCCGGTATTATACTGATTACATTAAAGTACAAAGACTAATTTCTGTTCCCTGTTTATGTGGAATAACATAATGCCAGAGGGTAGTTGTTTTTTTTTCTTTCTGCCCTGTACACCTGTATATGTACAGAACAATTTGACACCTTTAATAATAGAATATGAGGTAATTTATATACCTTCAGGGCATAGCAGAGCCCAAGCAGTAAGGAGTTTGCTTCATCTAACATTGTCAGAGCTCTGCTCTGGTTGCACTGAAGAGTGAATGCTGCTCTTTATCCCTTTAGGACACACGTTATGAGGTAGTTTGAATCAGGCAGCTTGATCCAACCTGCCACATCAGCCTGAGTCCAGGGCTTCTTGAACTCTCAAGCATGTTCTGTTCTCCTTTCTTCTCTCCTGTGTGCAGAAAGCAAGTTAGCATACTTAACAGCATTCTACTATTCTCTTTCAGGCAAGCAAGCAAAATGGGAGGTCATTAAAGAAGAGAGCCCAAGACTTCCTTCTCAAATGGAGTTTTTTCGGTGCTCGAGTGATGCATAACCTAACTCTAAACAACGCGTCAAGTTTTGGTACCTGGGCTTTGTAAAAACACTCATATTTTGTACATACGTGCTAGCACTTAGCAACTTTCCACCATTTCCTGAGCAGAGGAACCTGTCCTAGTCTAAAGATTCTGTGATCAAAGCCACAAATACTATGTAACGTGTTTTTCGTAACGTGTTTTTCGAACTAACATTTCACAGTAAATGCTAGCAATATTTTGTTGGTGACTTGTGTCACATGTTCATTTTTAAAAAGTTTTTTTCTTTTGAATTGCTGTTTGATACTGCTTTGCCATTTAAGAGCTTGAAGCTCTCTTTGTTTTGATAACGGCAATGGAAGTGTAACTGCATATCTCAGTATAGGAGACAGGAGATTTAAATTATTAGTTTTACATGTGGATCAGTTTGGTAGAAAATTAATGCTGTATGGAAGTTCTTGTGCATGGTATGTTTTCATAAAAGTAAAAGGAATTTGGCAGATCGCCACTCATTTAATTCTGGGATCAGCAGACAGTCAATTCCATAGTGTTTGTGGCTTTTAAAAATTAAGGCTTATATGTCCATCTTTAGAAATGTTTACATTTTGGGGGACTCTCAGAAAGAACCTTTTATAAAATAGAAGATGGTGAAGCTCACTTTAAATCTAGTACATAATTTCCTAAGTTTGGTCGTAAGTACATTGTTATCTAAAATTCAGAAGGTATTTGAAATGGCTGTAAGGAGACACACGTTTTTAATGTGATATATCCTTGAAATAAGGTCAAAGACTTCACCAGTTATTGTCTGGTTATTTAGCACAAGGCAAACAGAAACAGAGCAGAGGCATTCTAGCAGACTTTGGCCTTATCTAGCTCCACTGTGTGCCCTCTTCAAGTATAAAGCATGTCTCACTTTCATCAGTATTTTTCTTTGATGTAATTAGTGGTCAAATAGCCTACAGGACAGTAAACAATTGAGCTAGGTGGGCCAGTGCAAAGAGAGATTAGAGCTAGAAGTTAGGCACTATTCCTTGTTGGTCTTGCCAGGTCATTTAAAGTCCACAATTATTTGTTTGTTTCACTTGCTTCTTGTAGGGTGGTGAGAGATGGTCACAAAGATAACTCGGCTACTCTCTCTCTTTCTCCTCCAAAAGGTTCTTTTCATTTGATCCGCATGCTACTAGATGAGTACATCCTGCTCGCCATGGAGACACAGTTCAACAATGACAAAGAACAAGAACTCCAGAATCTACTGGACAAATACATGAAGAATTTAGGTAACTAGAGCTTGTTTCTTTTGAATATACTCCTGTATTTTTAGAAACTGACATATTTGTTTAACTTTAAGCGGGGGCAGGCTTACTGTCTTCTCCTGAAGGTGTAATTATATGCAACATTGTCAAATCCACCTGAAAAGTTTGTGACCATTCACTCAGCAATTCATTCCCACCTTCATACCATAGTTCACTTAATAATGTTTTGTGGGAATGTGAATACACTGGACCACTGAAATTACCTTGGATGCAACAAACACTTGTAGATACATCTGAAGGGCCACAAGCTGAAGCATAAAAAGAGGTATAAGTAGCAGAAAGGGCAGGAATTCCTAATCCAGTTTTTCTACTAAAGCTTAAATATGTAATTACACCTTGAACTAGGAATGTATTAAATGTTACCAAAATGCAAATATCCATGCAAGGTTGGAACCCAAGTTTGGAGCCCTATTTAACATCTAGCTGAAGTATTACTCTGTGGAAGGGAAACAAAATTAATTTAAAACAGTATTCTTAACATTTTCCATCTACCAGGCTTCTTCAAGGTTAGACAGTTTGAAGTCATATGCTCCAGGTCCTTTACTATAACATGAATGAAGATTGATTTGGATCAAATTCTGGTCCAAGTTAATCCCCAAAAAAACAGTGAAACTCAACTGGGTTCTGCTGAATAATTTTTTATTAACTTTAGCACCAACAATCAATCTTTAACTTTCTGGTTGTTGTTATTCTAAACCTGCACTTTGATATAAGAAACTTGCATAGAATTTGCCTGACAGTAGACACTGTACATTTTCTTTTAATTCAGCCTTCAGGAAGAAAACTTGCCCTTTGTAGCAGTTGCCTTATCCGTGGGTACTTAGGTGAAGTACTTGAAACCATAAGGTAAAGTCATGGTTTCCATTGAAGAATTGCAAAACTTCCACTGTCTTTATCAATAGTGTGCAGAAAACTGAAGAACTACTGAGTATAACAAATGCTTTTCTCTAGATATCAGTATGAAAATAGAGTTCAAGCATTCTAAAATTCCCATTGCTAATTCTTTAGGATGAAGTGGCATGAGCCTGATTCACTCTTAGTGCCATTTACTTGACTTCATTGCTGACATTTACTTCAAGGGAATCAATCTGATTCATTCCTTCGCTATGATGGCTTCAGTAACGAGCTGATACTCTGTGATATGGATCTGTGGTCAGGGAATATGGTAGAAACAGTTCCACTGGGAAGATCAAGACGAGTGCAATATTGGTATTCATTGATTACATGCAAAATACGGAGTCTTCACTGGGTTTTAAAATAAGCAACCAAAGATACAAACAAATCAGGCAGGTCATATGCTGTCTATATACTAGTGGTGAATTTATGTGCAATGAGCATACATAGCAGCCACCAAGAGTTTTCACTTACTCTTCCAGATGCAAGCAAAGCCACCTTTACTGCATCACCAAGTTCTTGCTTCCTAGCAAATCGTAACAAAGCTGCTCCTCTGCCCAGTGACCCTTCAGTGAAAAACGAGTGTCTAGCAGAGCAAACCTACATGCCCTTGTCAGCTAGCCAGCCCAGCAGCGTGCCTTCTGGTCTGAACCCCTTCACCACAGGAGACAGTGAGAATATGCAGCTGACAGGTATGTATCAGTTCTTCTAGCTTCTCCTTCACTTACTTGCTTGTTAGTCTTTCAGTCCACAGTAACACGTTGCTGTAGGAGGAGCAATGACCATATGTATTTATAAGGACCTCTAGTAAATAACGTTTCAAGAGCTCACCCACTGTGATGATTTACAGAAGGTGGCAATTGTAGAGCCCTGCCAGTAACAGATCCTCTTGGATCAATGGTAAAACTATCCTATACCTCTTGGCTTGTGCAGTTTTTGTGAGGAGAGAGTGAACGGTAACATCTGGAGCATATGAGGCTTGTAACTGCTGGAATTTCCCACTGGATGTGGCAGACTTCAAACTGGAGAATGAGTGTGGGAAGCTTTATAGCCTGAAGCCATAGATTAAAGAACTTGTGTTGTACAGGTGGGGGCCAATGCATATCCTTTGTAAAGGTTTCAAATAGTAATGTACACTTCACTAGAGGGTTAGCGTCTTAACAGGTCCGCTTTATTCAGCAGTAGTGCAGTATGAACGCTAACCACGGCTAATGCTTATTTATTCCAGGTCAGATGGAGCTGTCTCAAAGCACTGGTCACCTGATGACTCCACCCGTTTCACCAGCCATGGCCAGCCGAGGAAGCGTTATCAACCAGGGGCCGATGGCTGTGAGGCCTCCAAGTGTAGGTCCAGTGTTATCCACACATTCACAGTGCTCTTCCTACTCAGAACCCCTTTATCAGACTTTGTCACAAACTAATCAGAATTACTATGGAAACAATTCCAATTACCAAGCTATGTTCAGAACTCAGGCCCATTCCACTTCAGGAGTTTACCACCACCGAGCAGAGCATGGCCGATTCAATGCCTTGAGTGAACAGCAGTTCTCCAGAGACTACTTCAGTAACAGCTGTGCTGTGTCTCCATACAATGCCAGATCCCCTTCCAGCTATGGTCCCTCATCCATGTCTCCGGACACACACAATATGCAATTTCTGAATACCGGGAGTTTCAATTTCTTGAGCAACTCAGTGTCTACGTGCCCAGGAGCAGCATATCCTGCTAATGCTTCCAACGGTATTAATATATGTTTTCTTTTTCCCTTCTGTTTCTCTTTCCTTGCTGGAGTAAAACACATTTTCTCTACTTTTTTCTATGGAAGATGTTTTTCATCTCTTATTCATACCTTCCTGTTTTCCACTTCTCTGATGACACACAGAGATTGTAAAGCAGCTTAACAAGCTACTTAAGGATTTATTTTCCTCTGGTGAATCCTCAGCTGACCTCAAATGCATCTGCTGCAGCTATGCAAATCTTCCACTGGCATCATCACCATGTCTTGCACAAAGGAAGCAAAACCAGGATGACCTTGTGATTTAACAATCTCTTGAAAAGCCTCCGAAACATCTACTGTGAAATAGAGTAGGCATAAGATAGCTTACCTCTGGGATCAGCATAATGGACCATTCTAGTCACAGAGTCAGGATGGTGAAATGAAGTATAAAAATGTGCGTTAGCATTAGTTTGAGACTTTGGCCCTAATACTTCTTGTACTTCAAACATAAAGTTATTGTCACAATCTGTTTCAGAGATACAGTCAGCAAAACCACCTCCCTCTTCTGGAGGAAAGACACAGTGGAAATGTTGCTTTTATATGGATTTGTATGTGCAATAAGTATGTATTACCATGCAGATTTTCTTTCCACGTATACATTCCTTGATTGTGAGCTTCAGAAAGGAGAACTGAGCTGTGGATAGGAGTCCCCATGGTGTCTCTTATGGCCACTGAATGCAGGCTACTGTTTGAATCTGAACTTAGAATGGAAGGGCAATTCTGTACTGAAGGCATGGCTGAACTCTTAGGATCCTTTTGCTCCCTTGTTACCATCCCTTTTTTGGGTGAGTCACTGCATATGTTACTCAGCTGTGTGTGTACACAAATAATCTTATTCTCAAGGAACTCGTCCGCTAACAATTACCTTTTGTCCCAGGTTATCAGAGACTCCTACCCTACCCTTTCTCTTCAACAGTAATTTCACTCTGCTTTTTTCCAATCTCCTGTCAATAGGATATTATGGAAACAATATAAATTATCCAGAATCTCACAGACTTGGAACAATGGTGGATCAACATGTTTCTGTGATCAGCAGTGTAAGCAGCGTTCGATCATTGCCGTCATACAATGATATACATGATCCACTGAATATCTTGGATGACAGCGGAAGAAAACAAACAGGCTCATACTACGCAGAGTCCTCACCTTCCATTGTCTGTCGGACTTCTATGCGTAAGTATAGCAAACGACTGAGGAAAAACTATGAACTTTTTAGCATCCTAACAAGTGCTCAGTATTGAACTGTAGCTCACATGTATAGTATATGAGATGCAATATAGAGATAAAATAGCTCAGCACCTAGAATGTATCATAAAATGTGTTTTCCTTAAAATTGCGGGACAGTGGGTTTAATGACTTTGCTCCCATAAGGAGGGCTGTGATCCATTGTCCACGAGGAGTGGAATGACTTGCCTGAATTGCAAAAAAATCCGTCTTAGGAAACGCTTTCTAACTATTAAGTTAGCTAATAAAGGACTGGGCTGTTCTAAGGGCTCTTAAGGATCCTCACTGTCAAACAGATCAAATGAACCCTGGCTCAGGGATGTCTAGGTATATACTACCTGTGATACAGTCCCTTCCTGTCCCGTACTTCAACAACTGTGTGTATTAGGCAAAACTTCCACTGACAGTGAATTTTAGGTGAAATTACCTAACCCCGAAGGGTTTGTTTTAGTATATGCACTAAACAAATGGCAGCTGAGTTTGGTCTCACCTTCGAAAAAGAGTTGCATGGAAGATACAAGCTAGGGCACCATTTGTTTGTCCACAAGATTACCTCTTCCAACTACTTACCTGTTAACCTTGCACAGAAGATCAGATATTACTTGCTTCATTAAGGCTCCACAAGAATTCAGTGCTGAGTTCTTTAAAGGATGCTAAAGAGGGGGAAAAAACCACCCAGCACCACCACACAGGGTCTGTGTCCGTCAAGTATCTCCTGTATTCTATGTCGGTATGTGCCAGGTGATGGCAGTGGTGGTACCAGTGAATATGGACCTGCATGGTGCAAAGTATGGAAAGACGAGCATAGCGCACATAAATAGCTTTGCACGATTTTCATGGAAAATGGCTCCTATGCAGGCCATAAACTTCAGGCCCAAGGCTGGATTTTTAGCAGAGTTCATTTATACATGGGTTTTGACCTATTACCTGATGGTGTGAGGAGCCACTGAAGAAAAATTATAGAAGTATAGGTAAATTGAGTGAAGTATAAAAGTGTTGACATTTCCGTCCTTCAGATGGTATGCCTGATAGATAAGGGTTTCCATCAGAAGAGACTGGATTGTGGTTTTTGTTAAATTCAATAGATAGAAAACTTGCAATGACGGTAACCTTTTTTTCCCATAGCTTCAAACATGCAAGCCACATCTTCTTCGCAGTGTATGTATGGAACATCAGGTCAGTTCCCTTCTCAGGAAAATCTGGAGCCCCATGGCCCACCAGGCAGAGATGTGGTGTCATCTTTACCACCAATCAACACTGTCTTCATGGGAGCAGCTGCTGGAGGAACCTAACCGAGAGAGACACGTCAGTGCCTTAAGCTTGCTTTCCAAATCCGGACATTAAGGCTACGATGACAATCCCCTTCAAGTTGGTGGAATAGAAAGGTATTACATGTAGGTGTTAAAGGAGCCATTTTAAAGATATTAGCAGCCCTCCACACAAAACAATAGCTGTATTCAGATTGAGTCCTGCTTGTGAATCCCTCAGGTTTGTTCTCACCATTACAACTTTTCAGTCAGAAATTCAGGGAGAGCAGAAAGAGCCAGTGATTCTTGCAAGCAAGACTGATTTGTAAAGAAATGATGACATCTGTTCCTAATTTATTAAAAATGCTATTTTAGTCTTTCACTTATATCTTTTTGTATAAAAATGTTTATTTAATGCCTGTGTTGCTCATTATTTATTAGGACCACAGAGTAACTGTTTACTTTCCCTTATTTGACAGATTGTCAAATGTATGTATCCTACCTCCTATGGAAATGTTTACAAGGTCAATTTTTACTGTTTTAAATGAAACTAAGCCAAATTCTTCTTTTTTTTTTTTTTTTACTGTTGTGCTCTGGAAAGTCAATTTCAAATGTTTAGTGCCTGCTTGTGTAAGTGAAAGTCCTCAGGAAATAAATTAAACATATTGTGGGGATTTTTTTTCTTTTAAAATAAACCACTTTCTCTTAATATAAAGCCAACAAAACATGCAAATATCATAAGCTAACTAATTGCAGTAGCTTGCTACTCTGCCTGGATAACTGAAACAAATGGAACTATGCCACAAAATGTCATAGGATTTCAAAATTACTTGTGGTAGGAGCCCAAAATTTCTACTGGTGGAAATTCACAGAAAGATGACCATCAGCTTCCATGGGGTTAGGGCAACTGCGTATACTGAGACCAAATAGTAAAGATGGGTAAAAAATATTGCAACTCTCCAGATCAGCTGTTTTAATTAAAAAAAAAAAAATATTTTACAAGCTCCATGTTATTCTGTATGCAAACATTCACTTATGTACGTTTCTGGAGAAGCCAGGTGAAGAATATTCACTAATGGTATTAATGAGGATGGAGAAGAGAACACGCTTACAAAGCAAGCCTCTTGCTACACATTCACAAAGTAACGGGTGTTCTTTTATAATCAGATTGTCCCAACGTCAGATTCAGATTTGGATTTAAATCCAGTCTTCTGAGGTTATTTGATGTCCATGTTCCCATTTAGTCCATTGAATATGTACTGGCTATTGTGGAATGAGATAGTAGGGTATTTTTGGTGGAAAAAAATGGATGATACTGGGATGAAGTTTTTATTTCTAATCCTGAATAACTGTCTTTACTGTTTTCAATCATGAGAAGTCTGACTGCAGCAAAGAAATAATAAGGAGCATTGACTGGGCTAGCTCATGAATAATTCTTGATATGAAATACTTTATGCAGAAATGAGACACCATAGTTCAGTAATTGAGATGTAGCAGACTTCAGCTCAATTGCTTCCTCATTCAGGGTGAAGTCTTAACGCTGTGACCAAAAATGCCATAATGAGGCAAGAAAGTTTTGGTTTCGATAAAAATTCCTAATAACATATAGTGGTAATACAGGCTGTTCGAACAAATTTTTATTGGGCAAGGCTCTATAGCAAGTGCAGTAAGCATTGCAAAAGAGTTCTTTCTTCATGATTATTCGGAACAGGATATATTTTCTCCTAAAATTAGTCCTATAAAAGTCAGGTTCCCTATCTATGTGAGTCACCTCTGTAGTCAGTGAAAAGAGAGAGATCCCTCCTATTCCAAGTGAGATAAGACTGGGAGTACGAAGGTGAGGGATATGTCACTATCCTGAAATGCTTGGCTCCCTCTGCTGACAAATGGCATGGCATAAATAATTAAGCTGGAAACTTCCAGATTGTTAACCTTATGTGAAAGCAATATGTAGAATTTAGAGGAAGTAGGCAGCCACTAGGAGACAGGGTCTTAGTCCATCAGGCCCTACATAAAAAGCACAGTTTCTGGTACATAGTGACTCACATGTGATTTATATGCATCATTTCCAGTCATTTTCTTTTTTTCATGTCAACAATTTTGCATTGTGGATTGGGTTTTTTTTGGCATAAATTACTTTATCTGCACTTTGTCTGTGATAAGAAACAATATTATATCATTAAATATGCAGATTCTCATCATGGCTGCAAAACACAGAACGGTTTGGTTGGAAGGGACCTTAAAGCCCATCCCATTCCAACCCCCCTGCCATGGGCAGGGACGCCTCCCACCAGACCAGGTTGCTCAAAGCCCCATCCAGCCTGGCCTTAAAACACTTCCAAGGAGGAGGCATCCACCACGCTACACACTCTGTCCATACACACACAGTAGCACGCTGTTGCAAATTGCACTTCATTATCAACAGCAAATAGCAGTAACAAAATATTCTAATACTCAAATAGCCAGTTAAGAGAAATCTCTCATAGTGTTGCAGAACAAAATAAACCCATAATAATTGTAACTAGCAAAACCAAATAAGAAATTTCCCCTTTATGACCCATTAGTCAAAATATGTGGTTTGATAAATTGAGTAAGTTCTGTATGTGGGAAATGAAATCATCCATACCTTTTGTGGATACCCCATGGGAAGGTTTTTAGCTTTGGTAGTGTAGCAGCATTACAGTAAGTAGTATGAAGAATCACTAGAGTCCCCACTTGGTGGTCTTGTATTACTCAGTTCAGTTGCATTTTTGTGGATGCATTGATATGTTGGTTTTAATACATACGTGCCAGAAAATCTGTGATAAAAATTTGTAAATATTAAGTACGATCAGTGTCAAATGAATATTGCCTGAAGGAAAAAAGAAAAACTGGTTTTGTGGTTTTTTTTCCTAAGAAGGAAAGAGGAAACATGAAATCCTTTTGATCTATTTGCCAACATCAGTGAATTTGAACTGGTGCTAGAAAAGACAAAAGAGATGGATGAACAGGTCAAATCTGCTTCCACTTCTAAAGTAAAACTGACTCTAATACAAATTATACCAACCAAGATGAAGCAATATTAGAGAAGAACCAATTGTCTTGTGTGCCATGAACCTGTGCTAGGAGCACAGAATTCGTGCTGGAAGAGAAGTGAAGTTCTTTGACTCTGAAGGCAATTAGGACCATGGGAATTTTGCTCCAGACTCAAAATTAGCAAAAGAAAGTCTGCCTTTACCTTTGATGCGTAGTGAAAACATAGCGCAATTACTTGTAAAAAGTAAACCTGTGTATCGTACTGTCACCCCACATGCCAAATGCATCGCACTGGTCGGATCAGCACCCTGCCAACTATCACCATCTAGTACGTGAGCAGTCAGTGCGCACAGAGAGAAGGGAGCCTGCAGCGCCGCGGGTAGAGACGAGCCGTTCAGCTGAACCCTCTGTTTCAGGCCGACTGTTAGAAGATCACAGATACGCTGGAACAGGAGCAGGTGCTTTATTTGATGCAGCACAGCGCTGTTTCCCTCAGTGTGGGATCAGACCTGAGTGGGCTTTAAGCTTGTGGAGCAAGTGGTCCAGAGAAGAAACAAAGACAAAACCCCCCTGTTCTTGGAGCACTTAAAGAAAAAACTGCAGAGATGTAATCACTCTTGCGAAAGCAGATATTTGACACTAAACTAAATCTGTTAGGAACAAGACCAAAGATCAGGCAGAGAAATGCAAGAACCTTTAGAAGGAAGAGAGTAAGAATACAGGTGATTAATGCCATACCTCTGGACAGAGGTGTGCTGCCACCGGCCGGGAGTCCCACAGCAGCCAGTACTACTGCGATAAAATAAAAGGGCCCATCAAGCTAAACTTAAAATTGTTGAGGCTGCCTGCGAGTGACTAGACCTAGGTAGTGTAGGAGGCCTTACTTGGGTTTGGTAACTGGGAAGAAGTAAATTAGAGTTAGTTTTAGGGCTGATATGCCCCAGGGTGTAAGTAACAGCCTTTTGTATGAATAATTTTGGGCTAAGGTTTAATTGGAATCACTAATCTGGTTTTAGGGATTAGATTAAATTTGATACTAGCCTTGGGGATGGAGTCTGGGCAAGGGTGGGCTGGTTAGTATGGGCCTTATGACTTGCAAATCAGGGCCTGTAAAGCTCTACTAAATTGCCTGTCCGAAACGGGCCACAGGTATAGTTTTTATGGTGAATTCTGTTTGTAGGATTTGGGAATAATTATAACTGGGTTTATGGGTTTGAATTCAGACTACTATGTTGGATGAGCCTGCATCATGCCTGAGCTTGGCTTATGGCTCTTGTCAGTAGGGCCTGCATGGGTTGTTTAACTTAACATAGTTGATTCAGGAAAATTTGCTGCTTTCTTCTTGGTGAGGTACTCAGGGTGGAGCTTAAACGTGAGTTAGCTGTGGCATTAGCGTTAACTTCAGAGGCTGGGTCAACATGAAGCTGCGACCGAGTTGATACTAGATTTCAAAGTGGCCATCAAGCTCGGCTTAATGCTGCTGCTTAGAGGGACCATGGCTACGCTTGGTTCTAGATAAAACAGAATGTAGAGAGACTATAGATTAATACTACAGTCAGAATTAACATTAAGATTTGCTTGGGCAGGAACTGTTGAAAGTAGGTTGTTTCTGCATTTAGCAGGGGTTGTTGAGCTTATATGAAACCTACTGCCAGATCAGGTGATCTAGGCATGATTCCTTCAAGGTCTCATCTTAAGAGTAGATTTAAAGTTGACTTGAAATTTACAATTGGATCTGAAAGAAGATGAATCACTTAGGTTAAAGCCAGGTCTAGGAAAAACGAGTGAAACTAATTTGAGGTTTTAGGTGATGGAGACCATGTTGTCAATCATACTTCTGAGGCTGGTGTTGGGGAATTTAAATTCATGGTTAGGGTTCAGGTCAACACGAAGCAATGAGTCTGAACTAATTATGGATTTAAGACCTGCAAGGATCTGTGCTCATTATTGAAATTAGTAGGAGTCACTGACATAGTCATTAGCTTCAGCTAAGAGCTGGAATAAAAGGCTAGGACTAAGCAGAAATAAAAGGCTAGGACTAGGTCAGTAATCGTGTAAGCCAGGATTGATGCACATCTGTGTAGTCATTAGCTAAAACCTCTCTGATGGAAAAGAGCTGCATCTTTCACAGCCTAAGACGAGAATGTTATCCTTAATGGAAGGACTGTAGGATCTGCAGCCTCCAGAGAGATGCTGCATCGTTGCTAATGATTAGACCTCAAGTAATCAACTTTACTGGGATGGTGAAAGACCAGGAAAGCAGGAGATCCTACCACAAACTATGCTGCTTCCATGGTCACCAGACATTCGCAGCAATTACAAGGCTCAGCAGAATCACTTCTCACCAGGACCTGAGCCTGCCCACGGAGGCATGAGCAGGCAAAACAGGAGAAAAGCAGGGCTGGGATCTGAAATGCAGGGAGCCACAATATCGTGACCATTGCGTAATTAGTGACACCAAATACCATTTCTCTAAATTTTGGATTCTTTGTTATTTGCACAGTTTTTCCCCATTTAACAATGGCTGCATGTTAGAATCCTGCATGGAGCAATGGTTACACAGTTGGAAACATGTAAAAGATTATATTAGCAGCTGAACTAGGAAAATCTACTTCCCTTCCTTTTGGCTTAGTTGATTATTATCCTTGATCAAATAAAGGGCCACATGTTCATACTGCCCTTGTGCCCCGGTTGCTACAGTAAAAAGAGACATACAGTGAAACTGTACATTTAGTTTGATATTATATGCCTTTTTAATTCTTGTCGTGTTTAATTTTCTCATATCATTCAGTTTTGTTCAGAAGCTGACTTTATTGGTTAGCCACCTGTTTCGCATCAAGATACATAGAGATCACTCAGAATTTAATTAAAATACATGTTTTAGAAAATCTCCCCTACAGTAAAAATACCAACTGTATGTAATACAGAGGTGGATAACAAAGAGCCCTTCCTTTCTCTCTAAAATGATCTTTACCAAGCTTCATCTTCAAAGCATGATTAGTCTTCAAAGCTAGCCCAGACACACAGCATCCTCCAGCAGCATCTTTACTTTGACCGGACACGTTTTTTCCCACGCAACTGTAGCATCCACTGGCTGACATACTGGAGCTGTCCTCCTCCACACCCCATCCACAGTGGCTGCGAGTTTCTGTCAGCTCCCAGCTTTCAGTTCTTGGTAAGTATTTCAGTTTTAGAGATCACATGGCCAATCCAGGCATGCTTAAGATAGCAGTTATCCAGCTTCTGGCTCCTGAAAAACTGCTGATGAGCTACCTTCAGTGCCCTCGATGTAACAGTCCTCTTTCGGTTCCATTTCTGAAACTACTCACATACTTGTCATTGTATTATTGATAGTATGAGTAATTTTTAAAGAATTTTAGAAGAGAATATAAAAAGTTACCTACACTAGTAAGTTCCTTCTAAAATTGAAAGGAGAATTTAATTCTAAATGAAGAGTATGTGGAAAATTCTAGGAAAATTAATTTTTAAAATAGTAAAATATTGAGGATGAGACTGAAATGGACTCAGTCCATTGTACTGGGGATGTAACACTTTGCTTAAATAAATAAATATGAACCCAGCCACAGATTAAGTTTAATATTGAGCTATTCCAGCCGATCATGGTGTTTGCTCATTTGGAAGAAAATCAGATCTCTGATCCTGCTCCAAAGTTTACGTGAAGTGGAACAGTGCCATCAGAAGGGACCACAGCCATATCTATATCACCAGCTTGGTTGCTCCTCTGCTTTGCAGAGTTGTCTTTACCTCCCGATGATACGGTCCGTCCCGTATAACTGCTGGAGTACACCCTGGCTTCACCCTCAAGCCAAGCAGTTCCCTCTGCAGGAAAAGTAAAAACCGAAAGTTTGTCCACTCCAGGCTCCACATCTACTCAACATCATTGATGTGAACCTGATTTTCCTCCCCAGCCCTTCACAGCCTTCCAAGAGCAGGCTCGCAGGTCTCCTGCTCTCTTCAAGGAGCTGGGAATGAGGTTCGCACTACTTCTGCCAGGAGTCAGGGCACGATCTCCCACAGATAAGTGCTACGGCCCTGAGTCCGGGACAGCTCAGACACAAGTGAAGCAGAACTACTTAGGCCTGGAACTGTGTCCTTTTCATCCACCTCCAGGCAAAACACAGTTTGGCATGTGGCTGTCCCTGAGGGATGCTTTTGCTCAGCAAATCCCTTTGTTAGTACTTGTTACTCACACAGATTCTTAGAGTTGTGGCTCCCATGGTTTCCACGTAAAACACGAGCCTCTCCACGCATCCCGTGGAGATCCTAGATGCCTCAGGTGAGGTTGAGAAGTCTGGTAGGCAACGGGACACACGGTAGTTGTACATGACAAGCTGCAGGTGCCTTCACGGCTGTTGGCCCCGGGATGTCCCGGCGCGGTCTGCGAGGTCGGGGTAAGAGGTTTGCCCACCCGACCCAGGCTGGCTGGAGCCCTGCAGCAATGCAGTCAAGGGGAGTTACCACCACCCGCCAAGAAACACTGCTCACCTAGAAGAGCAGGTGGAACTGGGCATCCCACAGCCCCTCGGCTGACGTTGGGTGATGTCCAGAGACAGTGCAGCGGAGCAGGTGTGTTTAGTCAACATCTGGCTGTGCCTTAGGTGTCCTGGTGGCTAAGCTGAGAGGTGACCAGAGAGATAAGCTAACAAGTGCCCAAGTATTTTGGAAAAAGGAGTTTGGAGTTTAGCTTTATTAATGCTGATGGGTGCAGAGAGCCTTTGATACATGGACTTGATGATCTTTGATCTTCCAACCATAATGATTCTATGATTCTATACGAGGATCTAATCCTTAATCCTGTAAGTAATAGAAGACACCTTCTAAAAATATCCAGGCATCTAATTGATAGAAAACTTGCTTCTATAGCAATACTTACCTATCTGTCTTTAAAGAAACAGATCTTCACCCTTGCAGTGCCGAGCAGAGCAACACATGAAAACATCTAAAAAACCCATGAGACTGCGGGTCCAACGCTTGAAAATGCTTTCTTCCAGCTTACTGACAATTCGAAAGGTGAGGCAAGCCTTCCACATCTGCATTTAGCTTCTCAAGTAAGCAAACAGTTCTTCTGAAGTGTTGGGCA
>NW_009627191.1:0-5878 GCF_000690535.1 Cariama cristata | reverse complement strand
GCTGACCGGCGTTAAGGCAATGGCTTTGCCAGGCAAGCGCAGGCTGAAGACCCACGGAGACACAGAGAGAGTTCACAGAGGGGGTGGGCGTGGGGGTGACTGGTCTTGCATCGTGTCACTGGTCTATGGCAGCACCGAGTAAAATACCCTGCTTTTTCACAACTGCAGCATGGTACAAGGGTCCTTGTTCAGGAAAGGAAATAAAGAGAAAGATGCCATTTCTTTACAAGGGGGATAGAAATTAGTGAGACCCACTGTCGCGGATCACAGCGGTTATTGCTGCCAGACGGGACTGAACCAGACGGAATTTCTCACCCGCCTACAATCGCGCTGCATTGACCAGTTTTCTTTCAGGCTCCAGGAATTTTGAAGAAAAGGTCATTTTCCCGAGAAGAGGCGGATGAGGCGGGGTGGAGGGCCGGCCACGCAGGGCCCCCCAGGGCTGCCCAGTCCCCCCGTACAGACACCAACGCAGCCCCCGGGCTCCCGGGGAGCTTGCGCTGCTGCACAGCAAGAATCTGCCTCTCTCCAGGACGGCTTTACCTGCCGCCCCCCAAAAAGAGCTTCAGAAGCTATAACGCCAAACAGACTCGGGCTGAGATCAAACCGTAGGTCTACACAACACGTGTGACAGGCACGATCCGTGGGAGAACGATCGGCTCTGATCTTTAGGTATGTAGAGCGTTTGGTGACTGATTGAGCGCTTTCACCTGTCCTGAAAGAAAACTCTTCTTTGGCAAACTAGAACAAGAGGACAAGAAGTGAGTTCTGCTCAATACAACTGGGAAGATTCCCTGCCGCTTGTATCTCTCTCTCCTTTTTTCAATTCCTCAGGTTCATGTGACGAGGTGTGAGGGTGCTGTCTCCCACGCACTGCCCAAAAGAGCTCTGCCGAGCTGACTGCCAGTAAGAAAATGTAGGTCAGCACACAAAACTGAGGCAAGACGAAGCAAAATTAAAAGCCGTTTTTAACCAAGGGGTGCACAGAGATGTCTGACCTAGTGATTTAAACTCTGAGCAGCAACCCATGAATCAGGAATCCAGACTTCTGATTAACTTTAGAGATGTAAAAGAGGAAAACCCCAACTTTATCTCAGCTCACGTTCAGCATGCGTTTGGACCTGCTGAAACTGCAGACCAAACTAACCCGGTGAAACAAAACAAAACAGCAGAACCTCACACAACTGGGAGAAAGGAAGAGGTGCTGTTCATTCGTTTTACCGATGCAGAGGCGGACAGCCCAGGTTTTAATACCTGGCAGTGTTATATCAGAGCTGTTTGGGCTAGGATCGTCTTTTTTTGCATTGAGTTAGTTACACTGGTGAAAGTCCAGAATTTGGTGTTGCCAAGCGCTAACGCTCGTTCCGCTGGGAATTCCGGATCGTTGTACTCCTGACAGGGTACTCTACGGCTTTCTCCGTACCGACTGAGTGCAACTTGCAGGAGCAGGCAAATCCTGAGGGATTTGTCCAAGATTATACAGGCAGCGATGCTACTGTTTGAGCGGCATTGAGAGCTTCAGATACAAGGTCTTGGATGTCCTGGTCAGGGAGGGAGATACACAGGTAGGTCAACAGACACAAATAGCTTCACAAAATCTGCTCTGACCTTAAAGGGGATGCCCCGCTAAGAAGCCCTCCGCCTCGCTGCAGGGAGCAGGGGCCAGGAGGAGCCGGGTGTGGAAGTCCTACGTGCACCTCCCCTCGCAAGGAGCGAAAGCTCCATGAGATTTTGCACGTTGCCTTAGAAAAAAGAAATTATCCTCATCTTCCCTTTCGACCCCCACCGTAAGAGGGGCTTTGCAATTAAAAACATGATGGCGTTTTGTTCCCGGAGAGGAGGGGTGGAGCGGGGGGTGGGGAAATCACCTAGGTACCATAACAGATGGTTTAAGTACGGTGATTACAAAATCCTGAAGTTAAAATAGTTTAATTACAAAGTCAATACTGCCTCCAACCTCTGCTAAGCCTTTAGTGTAAAAACAACAGACGGTATAGTGCAAACGGTAGGACAATATTTAACCAGAACTTTGCATTAGCTACTGCAGTACAGCTCTCCATCAGGCCTTCAGCAAACGGAAGATCAACTGATTTTCCCAGCTTGTATTTGTTAACCATCTCTGCTTCGGCATCGATGGGCGGCTGCGAGAGAGCCACAAACAACCCTAAGGAAACCAACTGCAACACTACACGGCAAGCTGGGGCTCAGCAAGGTTGCATGTGAAGCCCAGTATTGCAAGCGTACAACCGAGACAGTTACTAGCACCTTATTTTTTCAGAGGCAAAAAATGATGAGCAGGTAAAGTTGTTTATATATAAAAAGAAAATAAAATTCAGTTAAATAAGCAAGGTTTTATTTTAGACTATTGATTTTATAGAAAAATGACAGGACATGGGAAAGCACAAGGAAAGGAAAATTTGGGGATGATTTCAAGTGGCACAAATTTGATCTTTCACAGGCAGGGAAAGCGGGAAGTCTGTACAGCGTGTTGTAGGAAAGTCTCACTAAGCCTTGTTCTCGCAGCTGGGAGCCTTGGTCTCGGTCTTTGCTGAGTGTGTGCATATTCTACATATTCTTTAACGGTGACAAACGCTCCCTCCGATGGCTTGCATCCCTTAGAAACGTCAACTCAAACATGGAGCCGGTTGAGTTGACTCTGCTTTATTAGCAATATACTAAAATCTGGTCCCATCTGCTTCTGTCACGACACGGCGTAAGGTGCCTGCCATCCAGGCGGCACACGAAGCACTGCGAGGTGCTGATGGCTTACCAAGCTGCAGGGGTAAAAGCAGGGTCTGGCAAGGCGATGACAAGAGATACGGGCTCATGAAAGTAAAAGCAAAAAGAGACAAAGGGGAGATCATCTTCAACACCTCTTCTCACCACTGACCCTCACTTATCCCTAAGAAAAAGTCAGAAGCCAGAGGGAAAACGGGGTCCGGCAGTGACACTACAACACGGAGGAGTTCTCACAATTGTCTTACCCCTTCACAATTCTTTTTTACAGAATTTGAGAGATGAAGAGTAATTTTGGGTGTCTGAGGTCATATTTGCTAAGTCAAATATGAGTTTCTAATAGCTGATTTTTTGGGGTTCTTAATAAATAACAGCATTCGGGACAGAGAGCTGCACTGGCTAAAATGGGGGGGAAGGGACATCCCGGTGAATCTAAAGGAAAATCCTCTTTAATGATTAAAAGGAAACAGGAAGCATTCCTGGGGCCTGATCCTGCAGATTGCTGCATATTCCAGTCCTCCTTTTATTAAATTAGCTTTACAGATATGAGTAGATTCATTGACTTTCCATTAAGACTAAGTGCAGGTTGAAGTGCTTCATTTCATTAGCCTGGAACTGATCCTCTGTAATAACAGAAAAAAATATAAACGAACATTCTGTTGGAAATCATAGCGTGACTCTGGCAGAGCACTGACAACACAAAAGCATCTTGAATTATTTCTTTATATGAATAGAAGATATTCGTATTTTTTCCTAGAATTCGATAATAAATGGTTTTGTTACTACCTATAAAAATGAAGAGCCCTTTAGACCATATTGTAGAGGCCTTCTGGATTTCCAGTAATTTCGTCTGTTCTCATCCTTGCCTCCCTTTTTGGCCCTAAGCAGGTACCTGTAAGTAGGAAACCAACCCAAAGAAATAAAGCACGATCACCGCATTTTAAAAAATCTTGGCCCAGGGCTAAGTAGCCCAGTAGCAGGTCTCAGCCTCTCCCCATAGCTCATGGGGGACACAATTGCCATCTCGGCCCTTGGGATAATTCTGTATTTAAGCCAGTAACTCTTTAGTGACAGCTCTCGCCCAGCACCACTGGGCCTGACGCTCAGCACCCAGTCCTGGGAGCAGGACTCTTCTCCACCAGAAGCTGACCCTGGGCCCCCCGTGCCTGGGCAGACACCTGGAGGGAGCAGCTCTGCAGTGACAGCATCACCTCCTTCTCCTTCCGAACCCCAACGGGAGCCTTCGGTGCGGACCCCATTCCTACAGGGGCACATCAGGTCGATCACCTACACAGCGGTACGCAGGAGTTTGGGTACCTAAAGTCCAGCTGGGGTTTGGTACCTGAGCGCTCCTCGTCTCTCCTGCACTGGCACTTTACAGCTGACTCTGTTTCTTTACCCCAATATCACATCAAGCATGCATTTTTTGGAAAGGGCCTTATATCCTGAGCAGGGTACGAGAAAATAGGTGGATTACGAGTGATTTCAGCTTGGAGCAGGCACTGCTAATCACAGGCATGCTACGAATACTGCAGTTCAGCTGGGAATTTTGGCTGTCATCATTGCTAGATAAGCACATCACCAGGAAAAGCATGCTAACATAGCAGTTAGTTATAATGTTTTTCAAGAAACACAACTCTTGGGAAGAAAGTGCCCAAGCATCACAGTGCTGTTGAGCCAGGCTGCCCGACCGTAGCGGTTTCACGGGGTGCACATTCAGTCCGACCTCCGTGGGCGAGCTAGAAACCACGGCATCCTTTCTCTGCCACACTGAATGTTGATTTCAGTAGGGATTTCATGAGTAGATCAGGCACAATTTGGTACTGACGACCGGTGTCTTGACTTTGCACACTCACAGGAGACTATTCCTGCAGTGGTAATTCTTCGTGGGAGCTCTGCACCCTAAAGACGGCTGATTTCACCCCAAATTCTTTGGCAAGGCTTTGGATACGCACTGCTGGCACAAGGACTATCAGCGCTGTTATCGGTGCTCTCAAAGCACTTGGTGACGCTGCCGGGGCTTACGGCACGTCCGCGGGCGCAGGGAGGAGGAGGAGGAGGAGGAAGGCATGTTGTCACCACCCAAAGCTCACCCTCTGAAAGTCTGGAGGTGAAACGGCAGCGCAGGCTTGTTCAAGGCCTCACCAAAAAGCAGGGGATTTGAATTCAGCCTGAAAAATACCTGTGCCTTCGACAACACCACGCATTTTTAGTCAAGGAAGGTATGTTTAAAAAAGCGAAGCAGTGGAAAACCTGTTGTTGTAGACCTGCCCTTTTTCTCTCCCAACAAACATTTACCCAGGGCTGTCTCGTGACTGGTCGACTTTTGTAACCCATTAGAAAATGATGCTGTTGCATGACGTGATCAAACACCCAATGCAGCAGAAAGGCCATAACTGTATCTAAAAAGCCTTTGCTTTGTCAAAGCCTTTCGCTAATGCTGGCAACAAAATTATTGAGGTCTGTAATGAGCTGATCTCTTGTCAAATAAGCCTTCTTATGGGCAGTGTTAAACTTTATATCTGCTTTTAAATTAAACACTTTGGGTTTATTAATGTTTCCTTTCCTCTCCAAATTTCTTTGTTGAGAAGAGGTGCCAGAGGAAATGTACTAGCAACAGTAGGATGTGAAGTATAGTTCGGAATACATTAAACATATGTTGATGGGGCCATTAGCAGAGTTTATAGATACCACCACCTGTCTCTTATTCCACTCGCCATTACTTTACTGACAGAAAACATGCTGTAAGAGAGCTGGTATGCTACCATTAAATCTCTGCTCCTCTAGTAGAAGGAACATAGTAGCAAATTCATGCCTTATTGCTAAAAAGATTTTCCAATAATGGCTTACTTATTGAGATAAATAAACCTGAATAAATAGGGAGGGTAAGGGCTAAAGAATAAATATCACTCTGGTTTCGGATGCAAGAGAGCCACTGAATATCTGAGAGGGAAATACTTTGCCATTATAAATGTACAGTGGGGCAAATAACGTTTTGATCGTTCCTTTCAAGCTAGCAAGCACGTCCCTGAAATCGCTGCTGCAAAATGCACGCTTAGGGACACCAAAGGTGGGCAGGGTTTTCTTGCCTTCAGGCAAAACAACTGAACTGAACTGAATAAAATAAAATAAAATAAAAAAT
>NW_009627190.1:18736-31451 GCF_000690535.1 Cariama cristata | reverse complement strand
GGCCGGACCGTCCCTCCCTCCCTCCCTCCCTTCTGGCGGGGCTCTTCCCGCCGCAGCCGCCTGTGGACGCTTCCACAAGGTTTCTCTCGCCTTTTCCCGGCGAAAAAGGCTTTTAGTCAGGTCGGGAGACGTAGGTTAGCTGGGCGAGTTGTATCGTGCGGACAAGCCAGTTAATAACCTCAGGCGCTTTACGCCGACGCCGTAGGATGCTGTAAAAATGGTGAGATTTGGGAAGAAGGGGAAAAAAAGCTTGCTATTACAGTTTTTAACTTACTCATCCTTTTAAAGATGCACTGGAGTCCCAGGTAAGGCTTCTCCCACACCTTTCCTGATTGTAGTGTAAAACACCCGTGTAAATGCAGGCTGTCATGGTCAATGCTCCTGCTAACTAACAGGAGAAGCCTCTTACTCTTGTAAAGAGCAGGAAAAGTTACAGGCTGTTCATAATGAGATACTCTCTTTTTTTTTTGGTTCGTTTTTTTGGCAAGAGTATGTGCTTAAGACGTAGGATAGGGGTTTCCAGGGTGTCAGTTTGCTTACTGATACATACTTTGGCGGGCCTCTGTCAGGTGCAGGTATCTCTCTTTAAAATTTCCTGACCTTTTTTCAGTTGATGGCAGATTAATGATTCTGTGCTGTAGGAAGTAACTAGTCATGCATCTTTGTGTCTTCGTTTGAGAAACCATCCCTTTTGCTTTATGTTTCTGTTGACGTTGCTTGGGTTTTTTGGTTTTTCTTTCTGAAACAACTTGGGAAGACTGCAACTTCATACCTGAGACTGGACCAACAAGTATCTCTAAAAAATTAAGACTCGGTGTTCTAATTGCAAACGTAACTTTCTAGATGCTTTTCGTTAAATTGGCTATTGGTGTTGAATGGTACACAATAACAAAAGAAAACCCCTGTTGCTCAAATCCTTGATCTGTGGTACACAATGGTCTCTGATTCATGCTTGTCCTGCAGTGTAAAGTACATGGGTGTGGGCAACTCATTTACGGGATTTGAAACCAGAGTTGTGTAGTAGGTTAAATAATGACACTCTTGGTGTTTTTTTGACTGCCATTCTTCCTGAATGCTTTTTCTACAGCGGCAGGGAAATCAACATTTGTGAATATTCTCAAACAAGCTGATGAGGAGTGGGAAGTTGTTCCTGAGCCCGTAGCTAGATGGTGCAATGTGCAGCAAAACTCTGAAGAGGATTGTGAGGTATGGTAAAAGAAACTAAGGTGAAACTTTGAGGGGAAAAAAAACCCCACAACAACAAAAAAATCAAAAAAACCCCCAGAAAACAAAAAAACCCAACAACAAAAACCCAGTCAAATCTTCTTCTAATTTCCGAAGATCAATATATCTGATAACTAAGTATTTTAGAAAATGTATGTGATAGCAACATTTTTGCTGATTCTTATCACAATATTTGAGTTCCTGTTTTCCAGTTTTCTTGGTATATGATAGCATAAATGTTATTCAACATCAGGTAAATTATAAAAGCGGTAAAAACCTGTTCTATTTTTACGTATAAAAGAAAAGGATGGAAAAAAATTAGGCAGAAGTTACTTTTAGCGACTGTGAACTAACCAGGTGAGAGCAGAGTGTTGTCCAGGTCTCCTGGAATGTGTCCCCTAAAATGTCTAGGAAATAATGAGCTACTGCTAAATTGTTTGTAGTGTTGTTTTTTCTGTAATTCTGTTGGCAATCCAACTGCTACCTAATGGCTAAAGTCATGGTGGTGTAGACAGCCTTTAAGGAACAGTAGAAGATTTTTCTTTTTTAGATCTGGCAAAAAGTACGATGTATTTTGGTTAACTAAATGTAAACTTTTAATGTAGGTGTGTTCTTTCTAATTTTTCCTCTGCTACATATTTTCCAGAGTTAGGCAGCTCTCTTTTTCTTTCTTTCTTTATTTCTATCTTTCTTTCTTCCTTTCTATCTTTCTTTCTTCATGATACTAAAGTAACAAATACGAAACCAGACTTTCTTTTAAGAACTGAGCTAACAAGCTAGTTTAATAGACTTGAACTTCAAGTTAAAGATTTTTTTTTTTTTATTTAGTGTGGTGGGTTGACCTCAGCTGGCAGCTAAGGGCCCACACAAACACCAGCTCACCCCCCTAGCAGAGTGGAGAAGTGGAGAAGAGAATAGAAAGAACAAAGGCAAGGCAATTTATGGGTGGATATAAAGACAGTTTAATGAGCAAAGGCAGTTGCTTACCTCCTCCTAGAAGCAGACCAATGCCCAGGCAGTCTCTGAGCCACAGCTGCCCTGGAAGACAAACCCCTGCCCTCCTCCTTCTCCCAGTACCCGAGTTGAATCGCTGAGCGTGACGTTCTGTGGTGTGGAATATCCCTTTGGGCGGTTGGGGTCAGCTGTACTGGCTGTGCCTCTCCCAGCTTCTTGCCCACCACAGCCCACTCTGCTGGGGGGCAGAGTAGGAAAGGGAGAAAGTGTTGTTCAGCAATAGCCAAAACACTGGGATGTTATTAACACTGTTTTAGCCACAAACACAAAACATGTCACTGTACGGGCTGTCATGAAGAAAGTTAGCTCCAGTCAGGTCCAGTAAGCTTAACATAAAATTTCAAATCCGTCATAATCATCCCTGAAGTTGGACTTACTAATTTGCTCTTTTCTCCTTTGGCTGGTTTGCAGAAGTATGATGTGATATTTGACTCTTAAAATTGGTCAGGAAACACCTAAAAACAGGTTCCTAAAGACAAGACTGTCTGTTAAACTGTGCATGTGTCTGAAGGTATCTCTTAGGGTCTTGTGTGCATGGTCAGTAGCCTGTGATGTTCTCCTTCCCGTTGGCTAATTCACGCAGTAGCAGCAGCAGCTGCCATAAAACAGTACAGTACCGCACACCAGTTTTGTTTCTAGTAAAACTGTTGTACAGCCTTAACAACAGGCCCTTGCCTATTTTATTCTCCTTCCCTTTTCTGAGAAAAGTTATCAGCATTCAAGATCTTGATTATTGCTTGCTTTACTTTTTGGTATTAAACCACGTAGACTTTGATTTTTCCACCTCTAATAAAGCTGGTACCTCCATTGTCCCTCAGTACCAGGGTGGGGGGAAAGATTTAGGAAGTTCATTTTTACGTGTGTATGTGTGTGCGTTCATAGAAAGAGGTGTGTCTTACTGCTTTTGTAGTTGTTAGTTCTTATGGAAGTTGCACCTGAAATACTTCGGATGGCTTAGTACTGTTTTTTAATACAGGGTTTTTCAAGGATCTTGGAATCTTTTCCAGAGGTAGTTCTATATCTTTTATTTTTTACTGGTGAAATGGATAAATAAGAGTCTTCTAACTAGGGAAAGGTCACTGTAGCTGCATCTTCTGTACTTGATTATGGAGTAGGGGGGCGTATCCTGGTTAGCAGAACCAGGCCATCCCCCCTGTCCCTAGCAGACTTCTGTCCCGTGCCAGCTAGCACTCTTCCAAGCAGTTCCCAGGCACAGTTTGGGCAGTAGGATAGCCTGGGGACTCTGCTGAAAATGCACTGTGTTGTAGCTACCTCCTTTTGGAGGCTTAGAAAGTTTAGTGCTGTGGATGTTGCTCTCGTGTGCTGCTTGGTCACCATGTCAGAGCGTGGTGCTGGGCCTGTTTGGTTTACAAGGGTAGGTATGGTTGCAGGGAATTGGAGATGAGGGTTAAACCTGGAATTCCAGAGTCTTAATGCCTGTCACCTAGGCATTGACCTCTATCTCTAGACTTTTGAAAATATCTCAATATTTGGATTTGGAGTTAATGTAGCAAAAAGATTCAGATAGAAGCAGTCACCTTTGGTAGGCTGTGTTTTCTAGCGAAGCTGAGGCACGCAGCTTTCTGTTTCCGTGAGCTTTAGTGGCTGTCTCAAGGTGAGGGACCTCTTTGGCCTGCAGTCTCTTCTGAACCTCCCAGGTAAGATGAGAGCATAATTGTATCTTACGATGCTGCATCGGCAGCTGTTACCATAGCGTAAGATGAGAGCATAATTGTATCTTACGAAGCTGCATCAGCAGCTGTTACCATAGGAACTGTAATTAATAGATGGAAAAGACAAAACAAGCCCAACTTTAAACTCACACTTGTCAGACTAAAAGGAGCATGGAGTTTTCTACAATGTTGTTGACTTATAGTACTGATAGGATGTTGTTCTTTTACTAAAGCTTGTACAAAGTGATCAAAGTGTTTTGGTACTTGAGCATTTTGACATTGTAAATTGCAGAGAGTTGCTTATTCAGCTCAGTGCCATAGGAGGAGTATCACTACTGGCATTTATGCTTTTTATTACAAATCGTTGAGAGGTAAATGATGCAATTGTAAACCTGAAATAAAGGCTGAACAACTTTCATGTAGTAGAGCAATTCTGTTTTACTTTAATCGTCCACCTTCTCAACTTAAAGGATCACTGTATTTGTTTAAAACCAGGAGCTGACTGCATCCCAGAAGAGTGGCGGAAACGTGCTTCAGATGATGTATGAGAAACCAGAGAGGTGGTCTTTCACCTTCCAGACATATGCATGTCTCAGCAGAATCCGGGCTCAGCTCAGATCCCTCGATGGCAAACTTAGAGGTGCAGAGAATCCTGTGGTCTTCTTCGAGCGATCTGTCTACAGTGACAGGTAGGTTGGACTGAAGTCCTTAAAGTGAAGATCAAAATTCTCCTAAGTAAAACGCGTAAATAAATAAAAAGCAGAGCGTCACTGAGTTCTGTAGCTCCTTTTGTCATCATTTCGATACTGGTGACTCACAATAACCTCAATAAGTTGTTTGTTATCCTTCTCTTATTGATGTTGACAGCAAAGTAAAATTACTGGTTTAAGGGTTTATAGTTTTGTTGTATAACCTTGATTAACTGTGTAGTTTCCCATTTTCTTTGTGGGTAGGTTTTTTATGATTTGTGCATGCATGTTTGCCTTCAAAGAAAAAAGGGGAGTAGGCATTAAGAAGAGTCAAGAGCAATTCCTTTCTTTGTTACTTAGTCTTGTGTTCTTTCACGGCTCTTGAAAGAGGTCTAGCTATTTCATATTGCCATACCCTGTGTTTCTGGATTTGGAAGGTTTTGGTAACTAAATCCCATCACATAATCCTTAAGTGTTCACTCTGTTCTAATGCATTGTAAATAAATGACCATAGTGTACAAACCAGTGGTGGTTTGCAGATTATTCCTGAACGGGTATGTGAGCTGCAAATGGTACTGCGTTTTGTGGACACTGCTATGGACAACTGTGATAGACAGTTACAGGATGAGGATACTGGCTTTTATTCCCAGTCCAAGCATGTATCAGAGAAGTTACAGAATTCCTATGCTCAGCCTCTTTTCTAGTTACCATGCAGTACTTCAGGCAAACAAAGTCATAACTGTGTTCAAGCTAATTTTTGTTTACATAACTGTTCTATGTTCACAGATATATCTTTGCAGCTAATTTATACGAGTCTGATTGCATGAATGAAACCGAATGGACTATTTACCAAGACTGGCATGACTGGATGAATAAGCAGTTTGGTCAAAGCCTAGCACTGGATGGGATCATTTATCTCAGAGCCACTCCGGAGGTGAGGAATAAAAATTTGTGACCACACAGAGAATGAGAGTACATGTTCTGTGCCTTGCCTGTAAAATTTGATCTTTGTCTATGCTTCCACATTTTTATTTTTTTTTCCTAAAAAAAAGTAGGGTTTAAGTACGATTCTGGACCTTTTTTTGCGATAAAAGAATAACATGCTTGCAGTAAGGTCACAATTGTGTGTCGTTGCATATCACTGTATCTTTGTTTTAGGGATTGCTTTGAATGCTTTGGGCAAGGAAACAGCTGAGACATTCTCCTTGAAAAGTAATCTTCCCACAATCTTGAGCTACCCTTATCTTTCACTGTAAAATTCCTAATGATTAGAGTTCAGATTGTAGTATTCCCCTGAAGACTCTAATACTTGAGTTATGACTAATATAGTCTGGGAATACTTAAAAAAAGAATGTTCTTTCAAATGTAGCCTGTGTATTTTTAAATAAAGTGATAGTAATGATTTTCTAATTATAAAAACAGAATATATGACAAGAGCAAACCAGAAAATACCACTAGAACTGGAAAAAAAAAAGTACAAAATAGCTCTATCTTTTGAGTATGACACTTACATGAACAAGAGAAAACCAGAAGAGCTTAGAACAGCTCTAATTGCAGTAATTAACTTACAGGTCACTTCCAGCCATCATGCTTTCAACTTTGTTATTGTTGTAAAGAACTGCATAATGTAATGTGCTAGAATTTCTCCGAGGGCTTTTTTACTAGGCTCGCTATTGAGGGCTTTGTTTTTTTCTCTTTAAGTCAAGAACATATATTTAAACTACAAAGTACAACAGTTTTAAACAGCTTTGATTGGCTTGTTATTGAGGCTTTGGATGTGTGCAGGACAGGAACAAATGATTTACTACTTTTGAAAATTGAGTTCCTAAGAGCCAGAAATATATAATGAGATTTTGAAATGCCTGTCTATCATGTCAAACAGGTATTTCTGTTCTCTTTTAATGCAATACAACAGTACGCCTTCTTTTAATAAAGAGCTTATTTTGAGACCTTTCCTTGTAGTGGAGAAATAATGTGATGCCTTTCCTTGGGTCCTTCTTTGATTTTGTGTGTAGTCTGTGGGCTCCATCAGCTGAATGTGGCGTAATGTTTCTATGCCCATAGGATAGTTGGCAAGTTGAATATTAATCTTTGGCAAAGAGCACAGTAGGAAGGGTTGGCAAAAAAAAACTTCAACAAACTAGACTTCCTCTGTAAGTCTGCAAAACCAACCAATTATTTTTTTTTTTTAAATATCTTTTGCCTTTAGAAATGCTTAAATAGGATTTACTTGCGTGGAAGAGATGAAGAGCAAGAAATTCCCATCGAATATCTAGAGAAGCTTCACTACAAACATGAAAGTTGGCTTCAGCATAGGACACTGCGGTAGGGTTTGTTTAATAGTTACTTAAAGATGGATAAATCTTTGTAAGGATGTTCCGTAATGCTTTTTCCACCAGTGAAACTTCAGCTTTTCCTGTAATATGTACTGGCTTTACAGGATGTTAATTATTGGCAGGACATGCAGCGTGCCTTGCGTTCTCTTCACATAGAGCTCTGAATAGCAGAGGATTCAGCTGAACTGATTTTAATACACAACTTTTAATTTAAGTTGAATCTAGTGTTAGGTGCTGGGCGAACAGAATGTTCAAGAATCAATAATATATCCTAGAAGCTACAGTGTAAATTCAAGCTGCTTTATATTCAGAATTCATGGCTGTAATTTATATATGCAATTCTTTTCATGGGATTCTTAACAATGAAAATACTGACAGAGATTTGAATGATGTATGCTTTTTTCAGCTAGTAATATTTTCTTTGTTCCTATCCCAATATAGAACAGATTTTGAATATCTACAGGAAATACCTATTTTAACATTAGATGTTAATGAAGACTTCAAAGGCAAAAAGGACAGATATGATCACATGACTGAAAAGGTAAAATTTTGCAAGCAGAACAAACTGATGATTTAGGTTTATTGCCAGCATGTCAAAATGAATTGAGGATACTTCTTGCATCTCAAAGTGTAGCATTCTTTGAAGTCAGACTGGACTTAGAACCTGTTGTTCTTCATGTTATTTCCTACATAAATTTTCAATTGAAAAAAAAAAGGAGGGGGGAAATATTCCAGGCTTATTTGAGAAGACTCACTAGTAGCTTTGTAAATATAATTTCTACTTTAAATAACCCTCAACTGTTTGAAAAAACTCTTATTTGCTACGTCCTGCTTCTGACATTGTGCAGGTATGCTAGGAAATGCGATGGGAGTGGGAGAGGACGAGGATAGCTGTTGAGGGAGAGAGACAGAAGGCTACACAGGTCGGAGTTGGATGTCTGGGGTAAAGTCTTCCTTGTGTTAGGTGTGCAGGTGTCTAAGGTGCAGTGCTAGTCAATAAAAGAACTTTGGTGCCAGGTACTGTGAAAATGCAGTACAAAACCATTACAAGGGAAAATTGAAGGATGAGTTTACGGAACCTGCAGCCAAATTTTGATCCAAAGCAGTGAGCCAATGGCAAACTATTATAGGTTTTGCAGATATTTCTAGCTAAACAAAAGAGAGTATGGGCTATCCTCTTCTCTGGTTAGCGTGTCACAGCAAGGGGCAGTACAGCTAATGTAAATAGCGATCCTTTGCTCTAAAAATATACTTCACTGTATAACCATCCTTCTAAAATATTTTAAGTTATGGAGTTACATTCAGACACTGAACAGTCTTATAGCCTGCTGCAGTACTCCTTATTTTTAGTCTTGTTTATTAAATTTGCACTATTATTAAGTTTTTTCCCTTCAGTTGTGTTTATTAAAGTGTAATTCAAAATCCTTCTCAAAAGCAGTGGTCTGAAACTTCAGGGAGTATTTTTCAAATGTAGCTTTCTACGTTGTTTAGGAAGTAAAGCAGAATATAAATCAGAAGTATTTTTTAGTTTTATTTGAAGGCATGGAAAAATAATGTCTATTTGATCTAAAAAGAATTCAACTTGAGATTTCTATTTGCATTGAGAAGATCTAATCCTTAGCACAAAAAATTGTAATATATATTTTAAAGTTAGGCCAAACTATCAACATTTTAACTGCTCAGGTGTTTGGAATTTGAATCTTGATGGGATTCAGCTGAGGACAACTTGACTTTTATTTGAGTAGTTGCAGTGAGCTACAGACCTTAGCAATGGTATGTGCACATTTTTCTGCTCTTTGGAAATAAATTGTTTACCTCATGAGAAAAGCAGCTTTGTCCTTTGATCTCAGTTTATCCACTGAGAGGTAGAACTGTTCACCTGATTAAAACCAGCCTTCGTGGTATTTGCTCTTTTAAGGCTTGTTAATTGATGGAATGACTGAACAGGGCCGCTGTGGAGTGAATATGCTTCCCATCTGCACCATGAGATAAGGCGAAGCTCAGGCACCTAAATAGGGATTTCAGAGGAGTTTACTCCTGTGTAGCTGTCGGGTTATCTGGGAACAGCCTAAACCCTGCATTGGCCTTGTTTTTTGGCGTTTCTTAAGTGGAGTCCCAGAACTGCTACACTCTTCACAAGGCTGGGTGCTTTGGCCTTTAGCACGTGCTTGTGTCCAGTGGGGACCCAAAACCTGTGTGCTTGCTCTCAGAGACCGGTCCTGAAACTACGCCTAGTGCGTAAATCGTGATAAGGTTCATCATGCAGCGATACTGTTGCTACTTTCTAAAGTGTAGGGTAACTAAAGATAGGTATCTAAAGATACCTTTGAAGTTAAAGTATTGGCACGGTTGTGTGTTCCCTTCTCTATGGGAAGGGATTTGACCTCTTTTTTTTTTTTTCCACCTCCTTGAGCCCTGAACTAGGAAGGGAAAGGTCACAGTTGAAGAATGCGATCCAAGGTCTGTTTCCACTTCACATCAAGAATTTGGACAAAACGTTTACAGATGGGCTCTGTGTATGAGAGCCTCTGCCGAAAGAATAATACCACGTTCTCTGGTGAATCGTTGATTCCCTTCTATGCAGTGGTCCAGCTTGAGTGGACAGAGAGGAAAATGCCCCCAGGTCAGGCTATATCAGAGCATAGTTGCTAGGGTGCTCTCGAAACTGAGAGAGAGGAGTTGTGTGCCTAGGCCCTGTATTCCTTGGGTCTTGTATCCGTCGGGTTGTTATATTTTAAAAAAGGAGGCCAGACCCTTGCTGCCACCTCTTCCTACCCCTATGTTGCAGAGGGAGGAAGTAATTAGCCTTTTACTTTTGGGGAGAGGCTATGGAGGGGGCACAACAAAAAGGCATGCACACCTGTGGCAAGAAGCGCGTGCTCAGCACATTGTCTTCCTGCAACCTTTGGTGGTGACCTGAATGTAAGATGTTGTTTTAAGTGACCACACTTAGAAGTGTAATGCTAGCCCACTGCTTGGCACACAGCCCATTTCGGATCCTGTTCTCATGCAATTGCATGGATTATTTGAGGTGCTGTACTGGGTTTGGGTGCTCTGCGTAGGATCATGGATCTCCGACTCAGAGTCCTAGATAGCATTCTAGAGGCCAGAACTTCACTATTAATTTTTAGGTAGCTGTAGCCATTTGAACTATTCTTCAAATACTGGAAATGGAGTTCATATGTAGCTGAACTATTTATAGCATTGCTCTACAGTATTGGATTATTTTCAAGTACTATGGTTTTGCTAGGTATTGTTTTATTACTTATTTCCAGCCTCAAATTCCAAGGAATGTACTAATTAGATGCATTGAGTGGTTCATTGACATTAAATATGAAGTGTTCTGGTAGTGGGTGTGACTTGGTGTTTTCCAAATGTCATCTTTTGAGGTGGTCATTATCTTCCTCATGCTTAGGTCAGACTTACTTTTAAGGTAATTCATTTGCGATGTAGGGCTGTAGTTTAGGACCATGGGAGGAATGAGCATCATTCCAATGCATCTCTCTCCACACCTGCTAAATTACAGGTACCGTGGCTGAAAAAGTTCTTGATGGACAAGAAATGGCATAGCCGAGCCTAAGATTATTTTTCCCAGTTCTGTTTCTGTAGGTTGTAGTAAAGCATAAAGAAATGGAAGGTAAATGTAGTTGCTGTGTATTTCTGTTGATAAATACTTAGTTTGATTGACAATATTTGTTTCTTTTCGCAGGTCAAAGAATTTTTGAGCACGTTGTAATCCTCTTTGAAGCGCAGGCAGAGCCAAACTGTTCCAAACATCTGTGCGATCAAAGTCTGAAGTACAGCTTCTGCTTTTATAGGAGGCCTCTGGAGAGTCAGGACTCAATCCTGTTGATTTAATTGTGAGGAATAAACAAACTTTGTGAATAGGTGGGAAATTATTAAATAAATCAGTAGGTCTGTTCGGTGTTATGTTAAGTAACACACACACAAATTCTGAAGATATGAGAATTTTGAGAGTTCCCAAATATTGCGCCTGTATCTAATCAGACCAATAAGTTCTGGTGTATTTTATTGTATTTTTTAATTTATTTTGTGCCCAGTAGCTATTTAATTTTCAAGAAGGCAGTAGTTTTTTAGACCCTTGAGTGGTTTTTTTAGTGGAATTGATTTGTAATGGATACCTCATTGCTCTGAGGAAGAAAAAAGTAAAAACCATTTTTGCTGGTGAGGAAATTTTAATATAACCTGGAGTTTTATATTGTAAGGTATAAAAAAAGTCATCTGACAATTTTGATGGATTAAGTTCTTCACAGAATACACTGAATTAAACCAAATCCAAATATGGGTGAAATTCTGTAGATATCAAATTAGTTTTTATATCAGTTTTCATTGTGCACTGCAAATTAGGATATTAAGAGGCTTTCCATTCTCTAGCATGTTTGGGTTTGGTTTTTTTTTCCAATTTTTTTTTTTTAAACTCTTAGTAAAACATAGCTGTGTTTTGCTGTTGGTATGTCCGCTTTTCCTGTAGATGAGTATGTTTGCTTGATGGGTACGGTAAAAGGAAGAAGATTTTGCAAATGGCCTCCATCTGTAAATGACAAGTTTCTAAATCTTTTCTGAATCACATTTTGGATGTCAGAGGTGGCTTCCTGCTTTCATTCCAGCTTCTTCATTTGTTAAGCGGGCTTTCTGGGTGCTTGTACAAGACACTGCAATATTTGAAGTAGACTGTCCTTCCTCCCCTTCTTGTAGTAAGAAGGGAAGACCTTTGTGGAGTAGCTGCTGTTCTTGTGCATCTTGTTCTACTAACTGAGCCACTTTTGTTTCAGGTGTAGAAAATATAAACTATACAGGGTACACATCTCAAGTACTGTATTTTATGAGCTGCTTTGTTCTGCTTTAAACATTTCTGACTGATTGCACAGTTGGCTTTTGAATGCAAAATCTTATTGTAAAGCATTTTATTGTCTACTGTGGTGCCTGTATTACCTGCTAATTTGAGATTAAATTTCTTCCTTTGTGGTTGGAATCGTGCTGGTATTCTGTAACTGTTGACTGAAAAAAAAAGTGGTTGGAAAGACTTTTTCAATGCTTAATAGTGTTGGCTCCTTTGTCTCATAAAAGAAATAATGTTGTGGATTGCTGGTACGTAATACTAGTACAATGGATGTATTTAAGGTAATGTATTCTGAGTGTATTGGGTGTACAAGTTCTCTAAGATTTCTGAAACACTGTGACTGGCTTCAGATTTTTTATTACATGTGGGAAATGAACTTCTGGGATAGAGACACAGGATTATATGAAATGTATGTGTAACTTGCTGATCAGTAGAAGCATTTTGTATATTATTTATCTTACAGTGGAATGTAGCAACAGTAGGGTAGAAAAATCTTGGTTTGGACTTCAGGGTTGTCTAGTAAAAGGAAAGATTTTAAGATCTTTGCTCCAGAAATGAAGTGAGGTGGAATGGATGAAGATTCAGTTCAGATTTACTTGAAACACATAGTAGAAGCCTTTAAAACATTCTTGGCAACAGTCTGAACAGTAACAACTTATTTTGACTAACAGTGCAATTATTCCTACAGTTTCAGCTGTCAAAATTGTGGATGTAATTACAGGAATTGGAATGACAGTGCTCATTGCAAGGAGTAAACAAGTCGAAGTCCTAATAAAGACTTCTTTTTTTAAACCCATCACAGAGCAGACAGAAATTCTGTGGCAGGTTATCTGCGTCCTGTTCCAGAAAGCTTTACAAAATCTCTGACTGCCAAGTTTGAGTTTGAAGGAGCAAAGTCATGACCAATTATTAGAATGT
>NW_009627190.1:11503-18723 GCF_000690535.1 Cariama cristata | reverse complement strand
AGGGAAAAAACAACAGCAAACCCAAAACACACACCCTACCCGCTCCCGAGCTTCTCGGGACTTGGAAAGTAGCTGGGCTGAAGTACATGAAGCTGAAGTTATTTGTATGTAGGACAGATGCAGCATTAACAGAAGCGGAGATGTCCTTAGACTGTTCTGCCTGTGCGTCAGCTTAAACCTCACAGCTCTAACAGTACCTCAGACTTTCACATTTGTCGGTATTCTTTGCTTTGCTTAAGTCTGTTCCCAGGCTACCACAAAACAGGACCGTTGTGTTGGTGTTTTGCCTATTAGAGATATGGAAGGTTTCTGAACTGGCATCTGCTGTTTGGCGGTGATGGTTTTTCAGTCTTTGAGTGCTGTGTCCCTTTCTCTTCCCTTGGGTAAGAGGTACTTTGGTGGAACTGGATAGAAATACTTGCTTGTTTTAATCAAGTGTCATCACGACTATGGAAACAAAATTGGTATGCAGGTTTTGTTAAGTTTTTTCCCAGTTAGGGTAGAGATTAAAATACTGATTGGTAGTGTTTTAATTGCTATGCAAGTGCACGTGTGAGCAATGGACATAATACTGCCTCATTTTATTTTCAGTCCTTGGAGTTGTTTTCTGTATAGTGGATTTTAGGTTCTCTTAATATAAGTGTTTCTTAGAAGAGCAACCAATTTTGTAGGTAGAACTTAACTTTCTATAATTTTGTGCCAGGTATTTATTTCTACTGTTTTCTATTTATTTAAGCAGACTTCATAATAATGGAATTGTATACAGAATGTGATTAGTATTGAGATTATTCTGTTCTTCTCCTAGTCATTAAAGATTTCAGGAATCTATTTGTGAGATAAAAATGGCACAGGAGAAACTCGACATAAAGTGTTAAGCATAGACCAGGGAAGTATGTATGTAGTAATAATTAAGTTACATCTTTGGGGGAAGAAACATGTGCAATTGCTGTTGCCAAGAGGTTTCAGCATAGCTAGGTGTAGGGACCCCAAGGTTGTTTTCCCAGCTCCTGTTTGGGCTCGCTGCGTGACTGTGAGTAAATCGCTCTTTGCCTCAGTCTTTTCATCTTTAAAATATTGATATCTCCCTACATCTTCAGAAGGCTGGGAGGATTACTTCGTTAATATTGATGTGCTGTTTTGTAGGTCTGAAGTGCTCTATTAAATAATTGAGAATGAAAGCAACCTCATTTTTAGAATTTTTTTTTTTCATTGGGATATTTTGATGCCCCCGTGAAAACAGGTCACTGGCCCAGATTCATGGCCAATAGAAGTTATTTATTTGTTTTAAAAGATATTAAAAGCCATCAGTGCAACATCAATTGAGTTGAAGTTGGTTCACTGAAAAACGTGGCCACCGAAAAACATCACTGTTTGTGAGGAAAGGAAACTTGTTACAAATTTTGTCTTGAAATAAAAATTGACGGCAAAACCTGTGCTGCAGTCCCTGCAGGTGTGGGTAACGGCGAATCGATGCGCAGAACCTGCCACGGGAGGTCATTGTGGCCTCGGCTCTCCCAGCCGGCCGGGAGGAGGGCATCGGTGTTTGAACAGTGAATGGCGTTGGGAAAGGTAAAGAAGGAAGAGGTCACTTCCTCGCTCTGCCAGAGCAAAAGCGTTAAACTGATTAATAAATGCTCTACTGAATGAGAAGACTCTTGGTCTCTGGAGGGAGGGGGATAAAGCAAGCCCCCGTTGGATTAAGTGAAAGGCTGAGCTGATGGGAGGCGTTTTGACACCAGAAGGCTTCCGTGCAGCCACCAGCTGTTTGTGTTCTGTGAGTGAGTATTAGCGCATGGATAACACTAATCCTGGCGTGTCTGAGCGGTAACAGTCTCCTGGTGCAGAGCGCGCGGGCCCGCGTGCGGGCGGTGAGCAGTACTAGTGCTGGCGGTGTGCTGGGAAAATAAAGCCATTACGGATTCTACTAAGACAGTGCTTAATGTGCCAAATATAAGCCTGAACTGGGTGTAGATTCTCTGAAATTCTGGTTGAGATCCAGTAGTGGCAAGGACTGTGGACTCCAAACTGGGAGTAAGTGGTGAAGTGATTTATTTTACCTTAGGCTGGTATTCAGCGTGGGTGTAAAATCCATGTAGTGCGCAGAGCCTCAAAGTCTAAGCTGCTGTGTGTAGGTGATTTTTGTTGTTCTTAGGTCTAGGTTTCAATCTGTGGGTATAAATAATACGATAGCAGCGTAAATAAGAATATAGTGGATGCTAAATTAGAACGTAGGCTGTTGCCTGTTTCTTGGATTTCTACTGACTGCTCTTCCCAAGGTCTTAGGCAGGACGTACATTACCTATATGTACCTCCAGAATGTCAAGGTAGTCCAGCTGGCACCACGTATGTTTGCTGGCTAATTGTACTGACCGACTTAGAAAAGGGTAGTCGGCTCCTGAGAGTTACTTACAAAGATGTTGCCACTGCCGTTCATTCAGGGTACGCTCCCGTCCTTCCTCCAGACTTTTGTGTCCTGCCTTTTGTGCTTTTCCTCTCCAATTAACTTCTAAGTTGTTGTGACTTGTCTTTTAATAACTACTAAAAACGTGATCTCGTACAAGTTTTAACAGACTTGTCAAAGCCAAAATTTCACTAGCATGCAGCCTACGTGAGGATGTGGCTTCTGCCTCTGTTCCAGTTCGGTATCGTAGGTTTTCTAATCCTCTTTTCTGAGCAATTCTCCAGCGTTAGCCCACCTGATTGCTGGGGCTCTTCCTCACCCCTCCCGGCTTCAGCGCTGTCTGTGGATGTATGCTGACAGCGTGCTCTTTTTTTCATAAGTATGTTCAGATTTGCCTCCGCTAGTTTCTTCAAACGATAGCTGTTGCTCTCTGCCAAGTTTCCACTGCACGTTTGGCTTTGTCCTCTCTGTGGGGCTAGCTCATGGCCTTGACCCTGACCCTCAGCTGTGTGCAGTGCCCTCAGGTCATCGACTGTTTTGTTGGAGCAGACCACTGGTCTGGATCGACTGCCTGCGTCCTGCCTGCGCTGCGCCTCGGGAGGAGAAGACCTGCTGTCATAGAAAGCAGGACTTGGCTTTTTAGGTATCCGTTCCTCATCTGCAACGCTGCTTCGTTCGTGAGGGTTTATTGCAATGGTCCGGCATAGCGGGGTAGGTATTTCGTGTGTGCTTGTCAACAGTTTCTTTGCTGTCTCCGCTTTGTTATCGTCTAGGGGATAGGCATCATGCCAACTGACTAAAAACCTTGTTCAAGTGGGGTTTCTGTTGCAGTGTCCTGTGGCCAGAGTCTGATGATAGCTCGTTAGGATGCCATAGCTTTTATTGCCTGCTTTAACTGCAGTTCTTGCTGGAGCGTGCTTTAAACATTCTGGTTTCTGAATGGTAGACTTGCTGTGTATCGTGTCAAAGGAATATAGCTCCGTTTTGTGGAACTGAGCAGTTTTAGGTGATGGAGAGTTAGCTGAGATTCCTTGAGGCTGGGACCCCTCCTTTTCTCAGGCAGTCTCTATTTTCAGTGTGCCTCTTGCTATTGTGCATACACTTACGGTCAGGTTTTTGTAGCTAACGAGCCTCCTGTTATTCTTAGACGTTCAGCTGTGAAGTACGCGTTGATCTCACGGTTTCAGCTCTTACCTGCGGAGATTTACTCTCTGTCCTCTTTGAACACAATCACGGCTTAGACACAAGATGAGCCTTTTCCTCAGAGGACAGCGTGGTGCTTGTGGTCTAGTGGAGGTTTGTTCTGCTGCTTGTGGCTTCCCATCCTGTTCAGCATCTTAGTATCGGCAGGGCTGATCTTTGGTGATGCTAAGATGCTATGGCATGGTACGCTCTAGAGGGTATTTCTAATTGTATCTGCCAAGTCTTACACCTATATCGCACGCTTAAACTTGTGTGATACAGCTAGAATCTTGATCACGTTTGTAGTTAGCTCATGTAAGTCATGGCTTTTCGTGATCTCCATTAATGACTTACAGTTAGTCTATGCATGCAGTGGGGCTGATGGAATTTGTCCGTGCCAGGGATGAGTCACTAACTCTTTCTGTCTGAGAGTTTCTTTTTCTCCCAAGGTTGTTCACCCATGATACACTCAAAGTGATAATGCATCTTAGTTTTATGTTTTATTGACGGTCTGCACTTGCCCGTTGCTCTCAGATGAGGACATCGCCAGGATCTAGTTGCACTTTTGGCTTTAAAAACTGCTGTTAGCATTGCTTCTGGGATTGCCTTTACAATCCAGCTGGAATCATATTGGCAGTAGGTCAGAAAGCATCGCTGAAAAGGTAGCTATTCTGTGCTCCCTGTGGAGCCACGGACTGAAGGTCTCTGGATCTGTTGAAGTCCCTCTGCAGAACTCTCCTTTTAGTCACTTTTTGTCAGGAATTTTCTCTGTCTCCGCATTTATTGCACTGTCTTTGAGGGTTTTTTTGTTTGCCTGTTCTTCTGTTCTGCTTGTCTCTAGCACCGGAACGTAGCCCGATTCTCCTGCATCTGTGTCTCTGCCACCCGTGGACTGGACCCTTTGTGTTTCATTTACGTACGACAGCATATACATTGGATGGCGATACCTGCGCTGCTCTGCCATTTTACCGCCTCAGCTCCTGCCGTCTGAGCCTGTGTCCTTAGGCTAAACTACTGGTGTTACCGTACCGATCCTTGTCTTGGATAGCTGTCCTTGCTTTAGATCTTGGAAGACATTTCCATAGGGGCTTATATCTGTCCTACAACATTTCCTGCTGGCTGGAATAGTATGTCCATTGAATGATCTTGTCTTTCACTAGGAACTACTTAAGGTCTTGAAATTAGACGTAGATACTAGAATTCTCAGCCTCTTAATGTAAGTACTGATTTCCACTTTGCTTCTTGATTTCACGGTGTTATGTTTTGGGGTTTTTTGTTTGTTGGTGTGTTTTACTAAAAGTCTCCATAGTGTCTTTTTAAGGGAGCACTGTGCTCATTGAACAAGGCAAGTAATTTGATTTTGTTTTTAAGCGTTACTCCATGCAAAGTGTGTGCCTTTTCCCCCCCCGCTCTTATTTGAGATAGAAGGCGGCTTTATTTCTTCAATCTCTTGTGGCCAACTCAGTGTATGGATTTCTAGGCAAGAAAGCCTAGCAGCTAATGTTAACTAGCAAGGTTTTTCCTAACACCCTGTCTTTCTCCTGTGTTTCTCTAAGTCAGTTGTTGTGAATCACATTAACTTGATAAGCTGCCACATATATTTTGTGTATCATACACTGAATAACATGTTAGGACTCCATACAAAATGCAATCGACTTTCCTTATTTACCAGAAGACCTCAGCTGCAGCGTAGCTTCCTAGGCGCTTGCAGACAACTGAAAATACCGTGCTTTAGATTCCGTGCAGGCTTCTGCACGAACACCTTCGTTTTGGGAGCTGCCGCGACCCCCGACGTAACGTTCACCTTCGTCTTTCCATGCTGTCTCTGACCTACGTTAACAGTTGCAAGATCACAGTACTGGTAAAACAATGGCTGTTACGACTGTATGTAGTTTGGGTTTAGGTTTTTTGGTTTTGTTTTTGGTTTTGTTTTTTAAGGGGATTGTGGGCTGTTTCTAAAATTCGCTTTAATCTGAAATACTAACAAAAGTGTTAATATTTGAAAGTCCTTGGTTCTAGCTGTGACTTGCTGGCAGTATGTGGTCTTGGACAGGTTGCTTTTCTGGGCATGGCTCCTTGGTAGCACCTGTACTGCTGATAGCAAGGAGTGCCTTAAGACTTGTTCTGCATTTTTAACCCTTTTAGCTGCTATGTGAATGGTTAGGGAGGGTGGGAGGAGCTGGCGTTGCTGTTTTTTAAAGAGAGGGAGTTGAGATAGATGTTAAGGGAAAGAAATTTCATTATGAGCCTGGACATAATTAATGTGTAGCTACACCTGAAATGAAAAGTAAGATGTAAGCAGATATTGAAGGAGTAGAGTGTACCTTTTTACCTGAATAAGGTGCAATGCTAGTGGGAGCCAGGATGTGGTCTCTGTAAGTGATGCTTGATGCTGCAAAACACAGGCAATACATCTGGGAAATGTAAAAGGTGGAAATACTTGTGCGGGAGTTGTCAAATGATATGGAAAAAGACGACTGCACTTAAAGGATATGATTTCTAATATGATTTCTGCAAACTTTTGTCTGTGGCAGCGGAGACGGACGACAAATTTAAGACCCCCGGAAGATGAGAAGCCGCTTCAAAACGCAGTATAGGCAGCCCTGGTAGCCAGGGGTTCAGAAAACAACGACCAGGTGCTGTCAACCTTTACTCAAGAAAACTGGTGACCAGGAGATGTTTGCTGCTGCTATGTGGTTGATGATAATACCTGCCCCCTCACAAAAAGGGGGAAGATGAAGAATGTATGAGTTTTGGTGTAGCAGAAGCAGGGTGGGTAATGTAAAGGCTGGTAACCATTTAGCAAGAACAACGGAGTGGGAGAAAGCTGAGTGCAAGGGAGAGGCAAATAAAGCCGTTAGTCTGCGGTATTGGCTATCACTAAGGATAAATCAATGAGTCCAGCTCAGACGGAAGTTAAATAAGCTAACATGAGAAACATGCTAGGTTTAGAATATTTTGTGATTGATCTGATTTTTGTCCTGACCCATTGTAAATCTAGACTATCTCCATGGTATTCAGTAAATCCCATGTCCTCTCTAAGGTACAGCCTTAATTGTGCTAGGCCAAGTATTTCATGCATTGATTTCTATTTAAAAATCTGTAGTCCTAGAGAGACAAGTTGTTGGCTGATACCACGGAGACCGGCAAATGGTCCGGGGACAATTCTGGTAGAACTGCTCCTGTTTGATCCCGCAAGCTGGAGAGGCAGGCAGATGTTGGAAAGGGAGATGCTCATATGGTAGAGCTCATTCTCTTCTTACTGATAGGGCTTTTACAGTTTTATTCATCTGGCAGGATATGAGAGAGAATGAGATGCCCTGGACTAAATCTTTGGCTCATGCTCATTATTGAAGCTTCATTTCAAAAGAGGTTTGCAGAAATCAAACTGAGAAACAGAGACCATAAATAGCGATGGAGAGGCTTTTGGTCCTTGCAGGAAATAGCTGTGCTGTAAGCCAGGGTGGGATGGAGGCATTTGTAGGCTAGCTTTGAAGTAGGCTGTTGCTAAATGGAATCCATTAAGATCTCTGTAGCGTGCAAAATCCACGGAGCGTCTTAGGAAGTAAGACTCGAGTGACTTGCACACACCGGCTGGAGCTAGCGGGGCTGTGCTGTCAGCAGTAAAACAAACACT
>NW_009627190.1:0-11472 GCF_000690535.1 Cariama cristata | reverse complement strand
TTTCTGCTTCAGCAGCAGTGTACGACGTGGACATTCTTTTCACCCAACAGTAGCGTTTCATCAGCTTGCTTCTGCTTTGCGCAAGGGATGAGAGAGGAGGATCGCATCCACGGGATGGTATATTTTTGTCCTTCAGGGGCCAAAATGAATGTTCTTAGCTTTTTTGAGAGTCCCGTGACGGCTGGCAGATTTGAAACTTGTGGGCTAGGGGTTCTTAGCGCTGGTTTAGAGCACTTTTCTGTCAGTGCAGGTTTTTCCTGGGAGGACTGGAGTGCATTTTGACCAGCAAAGGCTATACTCACCCTGCAAACGCCTTGCTGGCATAAAGCAAGGTATAGCTGTATTGACAGCTAGCTCGCAGCATAGACCTGGCCTCAGTGTAAAGGTCTGAGCAAAGCTATTTATTTGAACTCGGTCTTAGTTAAGCACGTGATGTAAGAGAACGAGGGTTTGTTGATTTTGTTTGTTTTTTTTTTTTTCTGGCATGTAGCATATTGTCAAAGAGGAACCCATCAAGTTAGTGTGTGTGGTTGGGTGGTTTGTTTTTTTTTTTTTCTTTTTTTAATAGCATCTCCCAGTTAGGAGAACATGCTCGAAAGGACTTGGAAAAGAGTCCTTTTCAGTCCCAAACTTGACAGTGTTTTTGAGCCTCTCTTATCTCTGTTTCATGTCTTTAATTTGGTGGGGTGAGAGGGAAAGTGATCTCTAATCCAGCAAAACACATCTGACTCCGAACTTGGGTTTGTTTGCTTGAGATGGAGATAGGCAGGTGAGCTCTCTGTAAATGTTTAATGAAAGGGGTTAGAGTGGTGGTTTGCTCTGACGCTCGTACAACTTCAAGTACTTGCATTGTGCTTTGGAGGGGAGTGTTGTGCTTGTTCTCTTTTTTCCCCTCCTTGCTATTTTAATTCTGCTGGGTTTGAGAATAAGTGTATTCAGTTTTTAAAAGTTGCTGATGGGAGATGGAGAAGTGAGATGTTGAACGTGCAGCACGGCTTCTGGAGGACGGCATGTGTCTAAACTTCTGTTGTGTGAGAAAGTTGATTTCCCCCGCCCCGAAGCAGCTCCTGCGGCAGCAGAAGTGACATCACGAGGGGCAGAACTGGGCTGACTCTTACTGCTTTTGAAAAAAATTACTTTAGGAATGTAAAAACAGTGTCATTGAGATACTAAGATGAAAAATATACCGCAAATATAAATAACGTGGAGAAAAATTACCTTGGTTTCTGAAATATGCATTGCTATAGTATTTAGAGATCCATTTCACCCTAGAGCTCTTTGCTTTTCTTTTTTCGGTATGGAATTCAGTATATTTAGATGTTACTTAAGAAAAGGAAAAGGGCGTTATGACTTCCTTGTAATTAATGGATTTGATTATAATTCACATAGGGCTGAGTGTCTTCATAGAGGCTAGTGAAAATCTCCAGCCCAGCCCCATTTCTGATTTCTTCTCTTGTCCTAACTGCTGTTACAGATTGCTTACCATGGCAGTGTGCTCGTTGCCCCTGGCACAACGTTGCACAACCCCCATTTCCAGTGTTCTGTAGCAATATTCTAATTAAATTGTTTATCGGTGTTCATCTATTTGTTTGTTTAAAGCCGAATGCTGTGTGAGTTAGATAAATGTCTTTCAAGTGGCTGAAAGAGCCAGTTCGGAGGCAGCAGAGGTTCACTGAAATGCACAGAATTCTGTGTCTTAAGAAGTTCAAATTTTCCTTGTCTCCTTCATTACGAAGGCAGCCTGCAGCCTTTGTAATCTTTTTCTGCAACTCCATCCTCTTGAATCCTGCAGCGTTTTCTTCCTTTCCCATGACTTGTTGGCTTTGCTTGGCATCTTCATGGAGTTTGACCTTCTGGGATCAAAGGGGTTATATCTAAATATTTGATGGTCTCAAGTGGGGACTCTGCCAAGAGACTTACTGAGCCCTTCCTCACAAAAGATTTTTCTTCCTTTTACTTGCTACAGATAAAATGGTGTAATCGGCACTCGGGTAGCTCCCCATTAACTCTACTAGATGTTTGGCTACCAGCTGAAAAGTAGCAGAAGGGGCTTCCTTCTTCCACTAGAGTCTCATCAAGCTGACCGTTTCATTTGAGGTTTGTTGGGCAGCTCATGTTTTTATATGAGTTACTGTGCGTTTATTTTCCATAATGATTTGGGAAAGCTGATTCTTTTTTTCCTCCCAGTCCAGGAACAATTGCTCATCCTTTCCCATCACTGAGGCAGCTGGTTGGAAATAGGCAAAGATTTCACAACTTTTCGAAGCCAACCGTATTCTTTCCCTGCTGAGAGCCCTCTAGCACTCTCCTTATCTGTCTTAGAAGAAAAATGCAGCCTGTGTTAACATGCTTCATTTCATTTCATTTCCAACTCCACCTAACCTAGCACAGTCCAGGATCGTTCCTTACTCTTACTTGAGGACTGTGTGTGATTGGGCTTGATCCTGTGCCCCTTCGTCATCAGGGGATGTCACCTAACTCACTTGACATCTCTCTGTGTAAACTGTCGGTCTGTTTTCTCAGCGATGCTTAGATTTGCAAAGGAGCATAGCTTCTGTGTGAGCGCATAAGGTGAAGTCACCTGGGCTTCCAGAAGTGCTTCATGCCCAGCGGTGCCCGTTAAGCCCCTGACAGATTCTGCCACATTCTTCATGGGCTTTAGAAGGAGCTTCTAGGTATTGTAGCGTTTATGAAAGAATGCGCCCGCAGCATCTAGCCAGAGTTTGTGGTCAGTCGGTGGTTCCAAAGATGGAGTATTGCTCTGTAACCACACACAACATAGTTACTACTCAGTAATCATAACGGCTAATTATGGTTTCAGTTTTTGCTGTCTCACGGTTGCCTTTCCTGTAATCTCTTTGTACATGGGGTCTGGGTTTTGGTTTCCTTATGCAGAAAGATTCTCTGACCGTGTTCCGTATAGAAGTCTGGCCAAGCCCTCTCCGTCCCAGATGACTGAGAACCGGCGGGTGTCATCGCACACGTCTGCTCTCCGTGCCGCCTCTCTCCCGCTGCGGCAGCCAGCTGCCCTGACTTCTCCACGATGCCATCGACACGTGCACCCTTAGCCTGGGGGGCAGGTGTACCCCTCCGCTCTACCCGCACTCTGGCGAGGAAGAAGCTGTTGTGTACAGACAGTTTGACCGTACAGATTTGGAACGGAGGTAATTAGGGCACCCAGCGTAGGAGCAAAAGCATGGCTGTGTACCCAGGCCATTGCAACAGGAGATGACTGAAGTAAAGGGTCATTCCGAGGCTGTGTAGAGCTTTGGGGTTTACCAAACTGAGTGAGGTACCCCAAGGTGAAAAGGAAAAATGAAAAGCAAGCTAAGCTGTTTACCCCAGGCCCCCTGAGATGAAAGCCTCAGAAGCGCTCAACGTATCGCATGAACATCAACTGTGCCGGTTGCAGAGGGTGTCTGTCGTGCCCTGGGCCCTTTGCGACTGCCCTGCTCTCCTCTTTGGGCTACGAATGTCTTCATTCACTTGCTATGTGAATAGATTATCAAGCTCTGGAACTGCGTTGCTCCAAGCTAAGGAGGCTGGAACTGCATGTTCCTGTTCGGTCAGTCGTAACCTAAGACATAAATCTTGTGGGTTTTTTGAGTGCCAGACTGTTCACTGCTGGCTTCTGTGGTACTGCTGCCATACGCTTTCCAGTCTTATTCTCTGGTGAGCTACCGGGATGCGTGCTACCTTTTTGGCTCGAAGAGGGCACTCTGCAATAATGGTTAAATGCTCACGTCCCCCTTTTTTCTCCTGCTCTGTGTGCTGTAAGGCTCGACACGTAGAACAGGAAAGGGGAAAGAAGGCCAGGTACCTGGAGCTTGCCAGGCAGCCCGCCCCGGGTGCTGTGCCTAGCAGGCAGGAGTAGGGAAGCTCGGCTTTGGGAGAGGGAGCTTGAGGAAGGCACTGAGATTGGGAAGCCCGACGGTACCTCCTAAGCCAGAAGATGGCTTTTGGTTTTGGTGGTCACTCCTTAAGCAAGCAAGCATTTGAGAGATTCAGCAACCTGGGCCTTGCAGCCAAATCATGTTTGGTGAGGATGCTCGAGATGGGTGACAGGATGCCCTTGCTCTCTGTAGCCTCGGAGAGCTGGGTGATGCGGGGAAGGGATGTCGGAGAGTGCTCTGGGTGGAAGGAGGCTAACGCCTGAAAATCATTCCCTTACTGATCCTGCTGAGAATTGTGCTTGGTGCTCAGCTTCTAGATTTCCCAGATTTGGCCACAGGATAAACAGCTGTGGGTGTGTGCATGTGTGCTGTGGTGGGTTTTTGTTGTACCAGTTGGCTACGGCGGCCTTAGGGCTTGCCTTTTGCTGCTTCTTCCTCTTTTCTTCCATGAGTGGGGTTTAGGAACAGCCTGGCTAATCGAATGTTTTAGTGATGGCCAAAATAGCCTTGGTCTCCCTGGTCACTCTTGAAGTTATAGCGGCACGAACCACCTGATTTCATCCATCTCCTTGAGAGTCCTTCCTCCCTTTCCTACTTATTAAGAAAGCGGAGAGTGTGTGTGTGGCGTTTGCTGTGTAAGCAAGGATAGGCAGGAGCAGAAGCCCAGTGCTGTGATACAATAGCGATCTGCCTTCGACAAGTCCCACAGTTGATTCTTGGCCACAGAGAGAAAAAAACCAACTTGATAATAAGCTGGTCTGGTGTCCTGATGGGAACCCACCTTCAGCAGAGCCCCAGGGCCTGCACAGCTAATTGAGAAGAGTTTTAAGGTGAAGCCTGGCTCAGCAGGGCTGCTGACTGTTTCACCTGGCAACTAAGTCCTTTTTTTTTTTTTTCCAGCAGTTTGGCCCTGGGCCCTTGCAGAGGCCTCTGGGCACAAGAGAAATGGGCTCTTTTATTTGTCATAGACACCTGCAGAGCTCCTGGTATGGCTGGCGGTCTCTGAGACTCTTGCAGTCCTCCAGCGTATGCTGCTGTAAAGCTGAGAGGTGACTTATTCCAGAAGTACCAAGAAAGAGCAGGAACGCATCAAAGGTAACGGAGGAAGAACGCAGCGACGACCGCGGTCGTCTCTTTCTGACCAACCCACAACCAACGTATGCTTCAGCTGTATACGTGACTTGATGTTCTGGTTGGGCACTTCCAGCTCGCGGTTCTGTGATGGGAAGGGAGGAAAAACATAAACGGGTTCCCTAGGGTCAGGGTAAACAGACATCCTCCAGGGTGGCTGGGATTTGGCTGTGGGCTGAGCAAGTGTGCCCTCGGTTGGGAAAACATCTGGTGAGAAGAACCTCTGCGGTCCTGTGAACCTAAAGGAAAGTGGGATTAGACTCTCGGGTTGTTCCGTGCCCGAGTAATGCCGCAGAAGTAAAGGAAAACTGGTCCCTGCAGAGTGTAAAATGTGGTGTTAACAATGGGGTGCTGTGTCCGTGCTACTCGTACAAAAGGTTTTAGCTCAGGGACCTGTCAGCACTTAATTACAGTTGACTTTTAAAACAGTCTTTCTTGTCAGTAAAAGAACATTTTATTATTAAAACTGCACCTACCTTCACAGGCTCAGGAATTTTGAGTGTTTGAATTGGTTGCAGAGGCAATTAAGCACCTAAATCCCTTTTGAGATGAGATCATGGCAGGTCTTTCCATAACAAGGGTGTACAGTGTTTACTCCGGCTCTTTATACAACTGCCATTTGGTCTTTTTTCCTTTTTTTTTTTTTTTTTTTTAAATCGTCTTTTGGCTAAACTAACTAAAGCTAACCTCTCTTCTTTTATTGCTACAGCCCTGTGACTGTTGCCTTACAATTATAAGGCACCTGGGAGGAATTTAGTCTAACAGTGATCTTCATTCAACACGTTGTTACATCACCCATGAGAAGATCTGAGAGATAACCCTTTGCCCTAGCTAAATTATAGAAAGTAGAGCAGCCTAAGCAAGCTGGCATTACTATTTTGCAAAAACAATGTGTAGGTTCGCTAGGGAGAGGGCTGGATGACCTCAAATGTAACTTGCCTCTCAGAAAAACGAGATGTCCTACTGATGAAGTCCAAGCTTTGGAACAAGAAGTCCGCGAAACAGACTGGTTCTACTCTAAGTGTAGGTGATCTCCTTAGACCATGTAGTCAGGTAGAAACGGTGATGGCTCCAAAAGTCATGCTGTTGTTTAAAATGTCCCTTCCCAATATGCTTTCAGGTAACAGCTAAGATGTGCTGTAATGCTAGGTGTGATCCAAACAGCTGGTGAATGACCAGAGCTTGGATACAGACTCTAGATTTTTGGTCCCAGCTGCCGAGCAATTGAATGGATGCCCAAACAAGACTGATCTCAAAGGATAGTACTGTCCCACACTAAAAAAGGAACAGTTTATACCACGGACAAGAGAAGTGTCATCTAAAAATAAATCTGTTTCTCTGTCTGGAGATGAGAGTGGTTAAGATCTTCTGTGGCCTGAAGCACTCTGGGACCAGCAGATTGGAAATTCCATATTTGAGGTGCCCTTTAGCTCTTAACTGATGCGGAAGCTCCCTTGGTCACCAACAGGTTTCAGAGCAGCGGCCTTCAGTGGTGAGGGGAGCAGCTGACACCTCAGAACGGTCGGAAGCTGTCTGGTTTGGTGTTTCCTTAACTTAGGTTTCTCGTTGTTATGAATGTACATTTTGACACGGGCTTAGGTTCTTTGTCAGTCAGTGCTGGATGCTCTAAAACTTGCAGCTGTGGAATCATGCAATGAGGAGATGCCTGATGTTACATGATTTGTTTTTGTTATATAAACAACTATTAATGCATAGTTTCACTTAAATGATAGTCTTTTCCCCCAAAACTTGTTGTTTACATGTTATTTAATAACAGGTCCTATTGATATGCAGCCCCACTACCAATTGGCGGTGGCTCATGAGCATTTGACTACATTGCCTGATTATTCCTGGTGGTGTTCTCAAAGAACACGCAACACCGCTGTCACAGACTCATACGCCGGTCTCTTCAACGCTCTTGCTTGGAGACTGCGGAGGGAGCGTGCCAGCTCTTCGATACAGGAGCTTTTTGTTCGCATGAGCTGTATTAGCGTAGTTTGAGTGTCTCCGCCACGGGAGAATACGCAAGGGATATCTGTGGGAAGCAATCTCAATGCTGTCTGGAAACAAGAGACTCCTAAAATTTCAGAGATGACCACCATTTGTGGTTATCTGTGTTGTTGGGGTTTATCCCCTTTGGAAATGAAGTCCGGCTTTCAGGGGGGGAAATAACCTGCGCGATTGAAACTGAGGGAGTTGAAGTGCCTTGGTATTTCCGAAGAGGCTTCCCAAGGTGTGCACCCCTTGGAGAAGAACTGGGAATGGAGTCGTAGGCGTTGGAAGGGTTGGCTGAAGAAGGGGCCGCTGGATGGTGCTGTTGTCCTGTGGTTTGCCAGCCCCAAAGCGGGTCACTTGGGGGTTTGACCTCTGCCCTTAAGGGAAACTGGTCTTTCCGAAAGGTTCAAGACTGACGGGTGTGGTGGTGATGTGCAGTAACACTAATATGGAATGGGGTCCTGACAGGAATAGGGAACAGTAACAGGAATGAGAAATTTATGCCTCCTGCTCAAGAAGGGAAAGTTAAAGTAGCATGGCTAGTTGTGAGCATTTGGGAGACCGCGTTCATGAAGGCTAGGGAATGGGGAGCAAACAAGTAAGCACCAGCACCAATCTGGATTGAAAAAACAAAACCAAAAACAAACCAAAAAACCAAGTCTGAAAGGTAGTAGGTAAGGATGATTTGGTCTAACCCGATGTCTTTGAGCTTTCACTAAGTGGCAGATTTTTATTTCAAATAAGCTGCTCACCTGAAAATTAAAACAGCAGTGAAGAGTTAAAAAGGAAGGAGAAATCGGAAGTTGCTTTAGGAAGACAGTTTATCCCAGAGAACACGAGTGAGCACGTGTATCCGTGCACCATAGGAGGGAGTCTACACACAGACTTTTCCAGGGGGAAGGAGTAATGAGTCCAGAAGAAAAGCTGTATGTACAGCTTATGCCGTTACGGAGGTCAAACCAGAAGCATTTCGGGGAAACGCGGCTCCCTGCTCTGACGGCTTGTGTGGCCCGACTTCAGTGCCTCGGTGGCCTGGAGGAGCAGAATTTAAAAGTTCGAGCCTGGGATCTGCTGAGGCAAACACTGTTAGGATCAGGGATTGCACGGAGTGAGGGTTGAAAGTACAGATGACCGCGTGATTAGATATGGCTCTAGGTGATGGTTTGAAGCTGTGCTGTGAAGGAAAGTGCTTTTTAGCAGAAAGTTTTCAAAATTAAGCTTGTTCTAGTGACGTAGCAAAGAAGTTGGTCAAGAGGGGTTTTTTAATATGATTAGTGCTTTTGAAGTGCCATTGCTTTCAGGCACACAGTCTGAGATGGCTTAGAGGGTCTGTCTTATTTTTTTTCTAGAAGTGAAGAAGGGGAAGACACTTCTTCAAAGTGTATTGATGTTTGATTAAAAAAAAAAAAAAGGCAAATTAAATGTATTGTTTGACTTGACCTTTGGGCTTCCTTGAACCTCAACAGGCCATTTTATGTCATTTTATCTGCCTTTTACCATGCATTTAAAACAGGGCCATTGCTAGTTGCCTGCCTGGTTAGGAGTTAAAAGCAAAAGTGAAATAGTGTTCATGACATATTGTATATGTTTAAGGCATGCAGTTCTTTGAAAGGAAGAGACTAGAACTGGACTACTTCCAAAATCCGGTTTTAATAAACTGTGACTTCAGAAAGGGACAATTGCTGTTCTCATAAACCGCGTATGTATCTGTGTATATATGCCTACGTACACGCATGTGCCTCTTTCACCACCACCTTTTGCAAAGTTTTAGGATACTGACTCCTGTGACCTCTGGATTGTGAAATCACGTTGCAGACTGCATCATTGGTTTAAGGACTGGCTTACCTCCTCTTTTTTTTTTTCTTTTCTTTTGTCCACCAGTTTGTGCCAACTATTTGCAAATTACTGGAATCCAAAGAGTGTTTGTGAAAGCTGAGAAGACAGAGGATTAAGGATGTACTGCAGGAATGTGGGGCTAGCTCATTGCCCGAGATGGAGCGCTTCAGGTGCAGTTATGCTTCCAGCGCTTTGTTTTCTTGGCAAGAACTGTCGAGGACGTCACATGTGGCCGTTTTGCCCCCTGGCATTCAGGGAAGCGCTAACTCTGCCTTTTCAGCGCACAGTCCTGGTGTTCCTCGTTAAAAATTCCTGACTGACTACTCGAGGCTTTCCCTGTTCAGGTCTGTGCAGAGATTTAGGAAAGTTATTAGGCGCTACTAATAGCCAGAGGGCTGACGATATAGCTGAAGGGAGACGATTAGATGGTGCAAGGTGTCACACTCTTCATGCCTTTGAGTGTGCTGCCAGCTCTTTTGCCTGCTTGGTGGTGTTTGGACAAAACACGGCTTGTTCCTCTACGAGACAGCGGTGCTTAGTGGTACAAGCAGTGATGGTTTGTTGCTTATTGACTAGTTTTGTTTCCTCCGTTCTCAAATGAGAAACTTTGGCTACCTGTGTTCTTGTCCTCTGTGACCTTGCAAGTCAAGTCAGCCTGTCTAACTACGAGAGAGAGTGCCTTAAAGTTGCTGTGGGAACAAGGCTGAAACATGATGTGCGCAGAGCGGCAGAGGGATAACAGAGGTTCTGCTCAGCCGAGCAGAAATGCTGATTTCACGTTAGGGCAGGGTCAGCTATATAGCAATGAGCTCACTGTAGCTTCTGGTGACGGAATTTCAAGTTGTCTCACATTTTAGTTAGTGCATGAAAGATAACACTGAGAAAGTAGACCTGCTTTCCTTGCCCTGCTCCTTTCCCTTCTCAATGCACCGTGATATGCTGCTCACGGGCCGCGCGTTTCTGTCTCCCTGTCCCGGCAAGGAAGGCATCCGGGCGTACCTCACGGCTTCCCGACGCCACTTGGGTTGTTGGCTGCAGTGGGAGCCGTGTGGGCGATCAGATGCTGCTGGTAGAGGGGTAGGGAATTGAAAGAGGATGTGGGTCACATTTTTTTTTAAATTCTTGATCACATATGGGTTATGGCACGGTGCCACTGGAAGAGTAGACAGTGCTTCAGGTTTAGTCATGCCCTGGGCTTATTATAGGTCTGTTGTGGGATTCCAACAGCTTGCCAACTGCGAGTGCCTGTCATTAGATAGTCCTCCCAGCAGCGGAGCAAGCTGCCTCGTGGGTGGGAAGAGCCACTGGCAGCTGCCCGGAGACATCGGGTGGGAAGAGCTGATGCACAGATGAATGACATGCTAATCCCACGTAGGCCAGCCGTGCGGGACAGGGATTGTTGCCAGGCAGGTGTCTGCAGACCTGGTGGCTACCCAGAACAGGCATTCCTCTACTTCTGCCAGTGCTGGCCTTGCTCTCCCAAATTAGTAAATGCTTGGGCAAAGCGTGAATAGAAACAACATAGCTGGGAATCCAACTCTGCTATGCCTAAGTGCTTATGAGGGTTGTTGGGAAGGTTAATGCGGGCATTTCTGCAGTGTAAGCTGCATGCAGGAAAATTCTTCTGCCCAAATTCCGGCTTGCTTGCTGAGCTTTGGCTGCAAGAATAGTGAAGAGAAAGCATGAGAAAGCTCTCCAGGGAATGAGCAGCAGGATGGGCTTAGGAAGGACAAAGTACTATGCTGAAGCCTGCTTTTCAGCAGCCAGTATCTTCTAATATGAAATTACAGCCCAAAATGTAGACAAAGAATATAAAAATACAGTGGTAAAAGTGACTTGCAATGCTAATGGCTAATTTTGCTTTGTTTTTAACTTGGCTCAGAGTGAACTTCAAACTTACTTACATGATGAAGACATAACTGCCTATTTTTGAGAATCAGACTGGCATTTTAAATACAAGCTTAAGTCTACTTGTGTAAGCGTGATGCAGACTATTCTTGCCAAACTGTTAGAATTTCCTAGTAATCGTGTTGCTTAATTTATGGCCAACTTCATCTAAGAATGACCTCTTTCTAATGTAGTATTTAGCGACTGTGTTTTAGCAGATAAACTCCCCAACTTAGCAATATGAAATTTGTCTTCCTTGCGTGATATTCTAAAACCCCATTAAAACAGAAGGAAACCTATAACTTAATGTTGATTTGTTAACTGGAGGTAGGTGTAAACTCTTCCTGTCTGAACCTTGATAATGTTTATCATTAAACGGAGATGGTGGCACATATGGTTAGGAGGGCTATGATCTGTAATAAATACAAAGCCCATAAATGTTTAAGGCCTGTTGCATCCAGTCCAACCGTTCACACCCCCTTTAGTACCGCTAAGTCGGGAACAACCTAAGGCAGGTTTAGGGAAGCGGCTTAAAACGATCGCGGGGCACTCCGTTGCTTAGGGGAAGGGGCCGTGGGGTTTGAGGAGAAGGCAGGCCATCTCGGCGTTACCTGTGCCGTGCCGTGGGGTAGCACAGCCCACCCACGGCATCACCTCACCTCTGCCCACGCCGCCCCACGCAGGGCCGGCCCGGCGCTGGCCGTGGTGCTGAAGGGCAGCGCCCCGCGCT